>NC_086452.1:345196161-345496578 GCF_028390025.1 Pseudophryne corroboree | reverse complement strand
CTTCAAGACCGTGGGGTGATGATGGTGGCTTTACACTTTAAATAATCTAAGAAGTGAAACCGGCTCCTCCCCCTCTATCCCCCATCATCCCTCAGTTTTGAATTTGTGCCGAGGGAGCCGGTCACTGCTGACTGAGCTCCGGCTCAGTATCACCTTTCCTTTCTTTATTTTAATTTCCTGATTTTCTTCTATAAGGGACTTAGGGGGTCATTCCGAGTTGATCTCTCGCTAGGTACTTTTTGCAGCCTCGCAAACGCATAGTCGCCGCCCACTGGGGAGTGTATTTTAGCTTTGCAAGTGTGCAAATGCCTGTGCAGCTGAGCACTACAAAAATAGTTTGTGCAGTTTCTGAGTAGGTCTGAACTTACTCAGCCGCTGCGATCACTTCAGCCTGTTCGGTCCCGGAATTGACGTCAGACACCCGCCCTGCAAACGCTTGGACACGCCTGCGTTTTTCCAACCACTCCCTGAAAACTGTCAGTTGACACCCATAAACGCCTTCTCCCTGTAAATCTTCTGCGATCGGCTGTGTGAATGGATTCTTCATAAAATCCATCACCCAGCAACGATCCGCTTTGTACCCGTACAACGCGCCTGCGCATTGCGGTGCATACGCATGCGCAGTAGTGACCCGATCGCAGCGCTGCGAAAAACAGCAGCGTGCGATCAGGTCGGAATGACCCCCTTAGTTTCCCTCAGCCTCAGGAGACCCTTCGCCACTTAAATTTGAGAAGTGGGGTCCGGGTTTTCCAGCAGCAGCTTTGCGCTGCATAGGAGTACAGCACTTAATGGAGAAGCACTGTCCTTCCACAGTAGCCGCATCCTCCTGAGGCTCCAGAAGACAGGTGAGTGTGATCACTCTCCCACACAGCGGCCAGCCCCCCTCCCTACCGCCTTGCAGTATCCACTCTCCTACACAGTGCCCGCGTCCTGGGTACAGCGGCCAGCACACCCCACCTCCTGCCTTGCAGTATTCAGTAGTGCTGCTATAGACATCAGGTTCCTGGACACTGGCGCCCACAGGCTCACTGGAGGGTCCACACACGGGTGTACACACAGTCGTGGCGGCGCAAAATCCTCCACTACCGCTCTACCATATACAGCATTGATAGCGCGATCGCAGTTACGGGGAACACAGCGGGGGTTTGGATACTGCAGTACAGCTGGCAGCGGCGGAGGCGCAATGCTGCTGAGCTTCAATATACACGCTAAGCTCAAAACACAGGAACAGCTCATTAAAAGTTTTCAGGCACCCACTCAAGATGGTGTTTATAGACCTAGTTGAGCTTGGGCGCCAGTACATGGAGGGGGTGGAGTTGGTGGGATTTTCAGCCTGTCAATCACTTCATAATGTGCCTTTCTCAGCTAGGCAGATTTTTAACTGGTAAGTGGTAACATTGTTATATATTTCCTCAGGAATCAGCATTGTTTACAAGACTGGTGCACATTCCTCCACACTGTCAGAAACTTGAAAGCCTGCACATAAAATACAGGCTGGTGGCTGAGAAGGTTTAGAATTACCTCCCTCTATCCTTCTAATATTTCTCTCTCTCTTTCTCTCTCTGTTTGTACTATTGTGAATGCCCGTGTGAATTGTATGTGTCTCTTCTGTCCGTCACAATGGCAGGCAAGGGACCAGTGTATAAGGCGTCACAAAAATGATTATCTGTGTGAAATATAAAAAATAAAAAAACCTCACACAGTTGATTCCTCCCTGGTTGAAGCATGCGTTTAGGAGGTTGTCTCAATTAACCCGTCCCAAGATGGTATTTTTCCCCCCTAGGTGGCAGAGCCACAGGAACCATTTCACAATTACTGTATATACTGAGGTGGCTGCTTACAAAGGACTCACGAGACTGTGAGGGAGAGCCCTCAAAATGATTTAACTCCCCTTTCTATTTCTACAAAACATATTGGGTAGCAGGACTAACCAAGTCAGTTAAGGGTCTCACAAAACGTTTGGGTATGTCCACTAAGCACCACAGACAGTTTATAAGAGTAAAGAACGTCCTGTACCACCAAATCTTCAGTCAGATGAATCGAGAGATGGAGCTGAAGGGGATGGTCGTGAGTGGGGCAAAATGGGTAGTCTTCTGTTTGCCGGCGGTCGGGCTCCCGGCGCTCAGTATACCGGCGCCGGGAGCCCGACAGCCGGCATACCGACACTTATTTTCCCTCGTGGGGGTCCACGACCCCCATAGAGGGAGAATAAAATAGTGTGGCACGCGTAGCGCGCCACCGTGCCCGTAGCGTGGCGAGCGCAGCGAGCCCGCAAGGGGCTCATTTGCGCTCGCCAAGCTGTCGGTAAGCCGGCGGTCGGGCTCCCGGCGCCGGGATGCTGGTCGCCGGGAGCCCGACCGCCGGCCAGCCGTAGTGAACCCGGGCAAAATCACTGACACAGAGGACTAAGTTTCTCCAGAATCTTCTCAGGGGGTTGAACCTCTTATTTGACAATAAGATGAGTTTTAAATATTTCTAAAACTACACGGATTAGCCAGATATTGCCTTATTTGGCAGAAAACATTGGTCATCGGTCACTTATTCCTTTTCAAACAAGCTGGATGATCAGCTGTCGGAGGCCTGGAAAAACCCAGACAAACTGTTTTAGATGCCTAAGAGATTCCTAAGTATTTATCCATTTCCTTCGAGTATGACGGCAAAATGGGGAAAGTCACCTCGAGTGGACTTCTCTCTCCAGGCTGTCAAAGAAGACAGCATTACCTGTTCCGGGTGCAACTTCCTTGAAAGACCCGCCGGATCAGAAATTGGACACCATGCTAAAAATCCATTTATTCAGCTGCAGGTGTTTCACTGAGACCAGCTTTGGAAGGACTTACAAGATAGTGTTCTGTTAGAAGAGGTAGTGATCCTAGCAGAACATATTAAGGAATCGGTTATATATTTCGGGGAAGCGGCTAGAGATATCAGCCATGTGAATTTGAGGATCTCAGCATCGACTTTTGCGGCCAGAAGAGCCCTTTGGCCAAGGTCATGGCTGGTAGACACGAAGTCGTAAGGGCCCCATACACTTATACGACATGATGGTCCGTCATGTCATATAAGATTTCCTCCAACCTCCCGGCAGCCTCGTTGGCAGGATAGTATTGGATATATCGTAGGCAGTTTTTTTTGCATACGATGTATCTTTCTCTGACGTCCTAGTGGATGCTGGGTACTCCGTAAGGACCATGGGGAATAGACGGGCTCCGCAGGAGACTGGGCACTCTAAAGAAAGATTTAGGTCTACCTGGTGTGCACTGGCTCCTCCCCCTATGACCCTCCTCCAAGCCTCAGTTAGATTTCTGTGCCCGGCTGAGCTGGATGCACACTAGGGGCTCTCCTGAGCTCCTAGGAAGAAAGTATATGTTAGTTTTTTTATTTTCAGTGAGACCTGCTGGCAACAGGCTCACTGCACCGAGGGACTAAGGGGAGAAGAAGCAAACTTACCTAAGTGGTGGTAGCTTGGGCTTCTTAGGCTACTGGACACCATTAGCTCCAGAGGGATCGAACACATGACCCGACCTCGTCGTCCGTTCCCGGAGCCGCGCCGCCGTCCCCCTTACAGAGCCAGAAGCAAGAAGGTGGTCCGGAAAATCGGCTGCTGAAGACTTCTGTCTTCTCCAAGGTAGCGCACAGCACTGCAGCTGTGCGCCATTGCTCCTCATGCACACCACACACTGCGGTCACTGATGGGTGCAGGGCGCTGGGGGGGGGGGGGGCGCCCAGAGCAGCAATATTAACACCTTGGCTGGCGAACTGACACCATATATAGCCCCAGGGGCTATATAGGTGTTTATTAACCCCTGCCAGAACTTTTACAATAGCGGGAGAAAGCCCGCCGAAAAAGCTCTGCTGGAGGGATCGCTCCCTGGCTCTCCCCTGCAGTCCTGCACTACAGAAAAGGGTTCAAAAGAGAGGGGGGGCACAAATTAGGCGCAGTATATATATATTATGCAGCTATAAGGGAAAACACTCTCTATATGTGATATCCCTGTGATATATAGCGCTCTGGTGTGTGCTGGCATACTCTCCCTCTGTCTCCCCAAAGGGCTTTGTGGGGTCCTGTCCTCTGTCAGAGCATTCCCTGTGTGTGTGATGTGTGTCGGTACTGCTGTGTCGACATGTATGATGAGGATAATGATGTGGAGGCGGAGCAAATGCCTGTGAATGGGATGTCACCCCCTGCGGGGTCGACACCGGTGTGGATGGACTTATGGAAGGAATTACGTGACAGTGTCAACTCCTTACATATAAGGTTTGACGACATAGGACAGCCGGCTGCTCAGCTTGTGCCTGTCCAAGCGTCTCACATGTCATCAGGGGCTCTAAAACGCCCGCTACCTCAGATGGCAGACACAGATGTTGACACGGATACCGACTCCAGTGTCGACGACGATGAGACTAGTGTACCTTCCAATAGGGCCACCCGTTACATGATTGAGGCAATGAAAAATGTATTACATATTTCTGATAATACCCCAGATACCACAAAAAAAAAAAAAGGGTATTATGTTTGGTGACAGAAAACTACCAGTAGTTTTCCTGCATCTGAGGAATTGATATGAGGTGTGTGAGGAAGCGTGGACTTCCCCCGATAAGAAATTGATAATTTCTAAGCAGCGTACCCTTTTCCGCCAGAGGATAGGTCACGTTGGGAAATAACCCCTAGGGTAGATAAAGCGGTTACACGCTTATTAAAAAAGGTGGCACTACCGTCACGGCTACGGCCGCCCTGAAGGACCTGCTGATAGAAAGCAGAAAACTACCCTTAAAGCTATATACACAAACACGGGCATTATATTGAGACCTGCTATTGCCTCGGCATGGATGTGCAGTGCGGCAGCTGCGTGGTCAGATTCCCTGTCGGATAATATTTATACTATAGATAGGGACAATATTTTGCTGAAAATAGAGCATATAAAAGACGCTGTCTTATACATGCGTGATGCACAGAGGGATATTTGCCGACTGGCATCACTAATAAGCGCTATGTAAAACCATTGCCGCCAGACGGGGGTTATGGACTCCGCAATGGTCGGGCGATGCCGATTCAAAACGGCACATGGAAGTTTGCCCTAGAAGGGGGTGGAACTGTTTGGGGATGTCTTTCAGACCTCGTTTCCACAGCTACGGCTGGGAAATCAAAACTTTTGCCACAAGCTACCCCACAGCAAAAGTAAGCACTGTATTATCAGGTACAGTCCCTTCGGCCCCAGAAAAGTAGAGGGCTAGAGGCTCATCTTTTCTGCCAAGAGGAAAAGGTAGAGGGAAAAAGCTGCAGCACACAGCTAGTTCCCGGGAGCAGAAGTCCTCCCCTGCGTCCGGTAAGTCTACAGCATGACGCTGGGGCTGCTCAGGCGGACCCGGGTACGGTGGGGGCCCGTCTCAGAAATTTCAGCGCACAGTGGGCTCTCTCACAGGTGGATCCCTGGGTTCTTCAAACAGTATCTCAGAGGTACAGGCTGGAATTCGAGACGTCTCCCCCCCGCCGTTTCCTAAAATCTGCCTTACCGGCAACTCCCTCTGCCAGGGAGGCAGTGTTGGTGGCTATCCAAAAAACTGTATTCACAGCAAGTGATTATCAAGGTACCCCTCCTTCAACAGGAAAAGGGTTACTTTTCCACAATGTTTGTGGTACCGAAACCGGACGGTTCGGTGAGACCCATCTTAAATTTAAAATCCTTGAACACATATAACAAAGATTCAAGTTCAAGATGGAATCGCTCAGGGCGATTATTGCGATCCTGGACGAGGGGGATTACAGGGTCTCTCTGGACATCAAGGATACTTACCTGCATGTCCCCATTTACCCTCCTCACCAGGAGTACCTCAAGATTGTGTTACCGGACTGTCACTATCAGTTCCAGACGCTGCCGTTTGGATTATCCACGGCACCGAGGGTCTTTACCATGGGTAATGACCGAAATGATGATACTCCTTCGCAAGAAGGGAGTTTTAATTATCCCGTACTTGGACGATCTCCTGATACAGGCGAGGTCCAAGGAACAGTTGGTAAGGGGGTAGCACTTTCTCCGGAAGTGCTGCAACAGCAGGACTGGATTCTCAATTCCAAAGTCACAGCTGGTCACGTCTTCTGTTCCTGGGAATGATTCTGGAAACAGACCAGAAAACAGTGTTTCTTCCAATGGAAAAAGCCGAGGAGTTGTCATCTCTAGTCAGTGACATCCTAAAACCGGGACAGGTGTCGGTACATCAATGCACACGAGTCCTGGGAAAAATGGTAGCTTCGTACGAGGCGATTCCATTCGGAAGGTTCCACGCAAGGACTTTCTAGTGGGACAAATGGTCCGGGTCCCATCTCCAGATGCAACAGCGAATAACCCTGTCGGCAAGGACCAGGGTGTCGCTGCTGTGGTGGCTGCAGAGGGCTCATCTACTAGAGGGCCGCAGATTCGGAATACAGGACTGGGTCCTGGTGACCACGGATGCCAGCCTTCGGGGCTGGGGTGCAGTCACACAGGGAGGAAATTTCCAAGGACTGTGGTCAAATCAGGAGATTTCGCTTCACATAAATATTCTGGAGCTAAGGGCCATTTACAATGCCCTAAGCCAAGCAAGACCCCTGCTTCAGAACTGGCCGGTACTGATCCAATCAGACAACATCACGGCGGTCGCCCATGTAAACAGACAGGGCGGCACAAGAAGCAGGAGGGCAATGACAGAAGTCACAAGGATTCTCCGATGGGCAGAGAATCATGTGTTAGCACTGACAGCAGTGTTCATTCCGGGAGTGGACAACTGGGAAGCAGACTTCCTCAGCAGGCACGACCTCCACCCGGGAGAATGGGGACTTCATCCAGAAGTCTTCCAGATGCTGGTAAACCGTTGGGAAAAACCACAGGAGGACATGATGGCGTCCCGCCTCAACAAAAAGCTAAAAAGATATTGCGCCAGGTCAAGGGACCCTCAGGCGATCGCTGTGGACGCTCTAGTGACACCGTGGGTGTACCAGTCGGTTTATGTGTTTCCTCCTCTACCTCTCATACCCAAAGTACTGAGAATAATAAGAAAGCGAGGAGTGAGAACTATTCTCGTGGCTCCGGATTGGCCAAGAAGGGCTTGGTACCCGGAGCTTCAAGAGATGCTTGCAGAGGACCCTTGGCCTCTGCCGCTCAGACAAGACCTGCTGCAGCAGGGACCCTGTCTGTTCCAAGACTTACCGCGGCTGCGTTTGACGGCATGGCGGTTGAACGCCGGATCCTAAAGGAAAAAGGCATTCCGGAGGAAGTCATCCCTACCCTGATCAAGGCCAGGAAGGATGTCACCGCAAAACATTATCACCGCATTTGGCGAAAATATGTTGCTTGGTGTGAGGCCAAGAAGGCCCAACGGAAGAATTTCAACTGGGTCGATTCCTGCATTTCCTGCAAGCAGGTGTGACGTTGGGCCTCAAATTGGGGTCCATTAAGGTCCAGATCTCGGCCCTGTCGATTTTCTTCCAGAAAGAACTGGCTTCACTGCCTGAAGTTCAGACTTTTGTCAAGGGAGTTCTGCATATTCAGCCTCCTTTTGTGCCCCCAGTGGCACCTTGGGATCTCAATGTGGTTTTGGGAGTTTCTGAAATCACATTGGTTTGAGCCACTTAAGACTGTGGATTTAAAATATCTCACGTGGAAAGTGGTTATGTTGTTGGCTCTGGCTTCGGCCAGACGTGTGTCAGAATTGGCGGCTTTGTCCTGTAAAAGTCCCTATCTGATTTTCCATATGGATAGGGCAGAGTTGAGGACTCGTCCTCAGTTTCTCCCGAAGGTGGTATCAGCTTTTCACTTGAACCAACCTATTGTGGTGCCTGCGGCTACTAGGGACTTGGAGGATTCCAAGTTTTCTGGACGTAGTCAGGGCCCTGAAAATTTATATTTCCAGGATGGCTGGAGTCAGGAAAACTGACTCGCTGTTTATTTTATATGCACCCAACAAGCTGGGTGCACCTGCTTCTAAGCAGACTATCACGCGCTAGATTTGTAGCACTATTCAGCTGGCGCATTCTGCGGTGGGACTACCGCAGCCTAAATCTGTAAAAGCCCATTCCACGAGGAAGGTGGGCTCATCTTGGGCGGCTGCCCGAGGGGTCTCGGCTTTACAACTTTGCCGAGCTGCTACTTGGTCAGGGGCAAACACGTTTGCAAAATTTTATAAATTTGATACCCTGGCTGAGGAGGACCTGGAGTTCTCTCATTCGGTGCTGCAGAGTCATCCGCACTCTCCCGCCCGTTTGGGAGCTTTGGTATAATCCCCATGGTCCTTACGGAGTACCCAGCATCCACTAGGACGTCAGAGAAAATAAGATTTTACTCACCGGTAAATCTATTTCTCGTAGTCCGTAGTGGATGCTGGGCGCCCATCCCAAGTGCGGATTGTCTGCAATACTTGTAAATAGTTATTGTTACAAAAATCAGGTTGTTATTGTGAGCCATCTGTTCAGAGGCTCCATTGTTATCATACTGTTAACCGGGGTTCCTATCACGAGTTATATGGTGTGATTGGTGTGGCTGGTATGAGTCTTACCCGGGATTCAAAATCCTTCCTTATTGTGTCAGCTCTTCCGGGCACAGTGTCCTAACTGAGGCTTGGAGGAGGGTCATAGGGGGAGGAGCCAGTGCACACCAGGTAGACCTAAATCTTTCTTTAGAGTGCCCAGTCTCCTGCGGAGCCCGTCTATTCCCCATGGTCCTTACGGAGTACCCAGCATCCACTACGGACTACGAGAAATAGATTTACCGGTGAGTAAAATCTTATTTTTACTTTCCCATCCATTTACTGCGGAATCCGACATATTACGAGTGCAGCACTCGTGATATGTCGGATTTAGGGGGATCCGATCCGATGCACACGGGAACACGCATCGGATCGGGGGTAAAGCACACCAAAAATGCCCGATTTCACCCAATATATCGGGCTGAATGCCCGAATTGGGCTGAAATCTGGCATTTTCGGTCTAGAGTATGGGGCCCTTAAGAGAGCAGCGGAAGCACTTACGTTTACAGGTGACCTTCTTTTTGGAAAAGAACTAGACACGTTAATTTTACATGCTACGGGTGGTAAATCTACTTTCCACCACATCCTAAACGCTCTTATGCTGGAACTTCCTTTAGGTCCTTTCGTTCCACTCAACCTTTTAGAGAACGCGGAAGACCTACACACTTCTGATGTAGAGGTGGCGTGAAGCAACTAGACGTTTCTTGTCGTCAAGACCCAAAGTCTACAGGAAGGATCGTGGCATGACGGTCTCCCTTCCCTTCAGGGCCCAAGTACGGTTGGATCATGGCTTCAAAAATTTCAAGATGCCTGGTTCAGAATTTCCTCCCTAGGGTTCAAGCAAGGTTTCGAAGCTTTGCCGCCAAAGTAATATTTTACAATGTGTCTTCCAATTCTTCTGGACAAACGTAGCCTTTCAAGGTGCAATACAGACCTTAGTGGAATCGGCAGTGTTAATGCCTGAACCACTGCTTCGCCGAAAGAAGGGTTACTGTTCCAATTATTAATTCAGTTTCTGACTTATTACCGGTTCAAAATGGATTCGCTCAACTCAGTGATTTCGAGCCTGGAATGCAAGGAATTTATGATATCTCAGACATCAAGGATGCATATCTCCACATTCAGATCTGGGATCCTCACCAAGTGTTTCTCAGGTTCGCGATTCTACAAAATCTATTTCAGTTCAGAGCCTTACCATTCGGACTGTCCACAGCACCCAGAGTATTTACCAAGGTCATGTCAGTGATGATTGCTCACCTCAGATCATTGGGAGTCACAATAATACTATACCTCTACAAAGATCCATCCGATCACATTCTACAGGAGCATGCTCTATTAACATCCAATGTGTTGGTAGAGCACGGATGGACAATTAATTTTCAGAAATCTGACCTTCAGCCGTCAAAACGTATCCAGTTTCCCGGTGTGATCTTAAACACCAACTTACAAGGAGTCTTCTTACTGCAAGACAAAGCTCTGAGTATACAAAGATTAGTCCAGACTGTTCTCAAGCCACGGCTGGTATCAGTCCATTTATACATTCATATGCTGGGGAAAAGGGTAGCGGCCTTTGAAACTCTGGAGTTCAGCCGTTTCCATTCACGTCCCTTCCAGCTGGACCTATTACATTAATGGTCGGGGTCGAATCTGCGCCTTCAATTATTGGTTCGTCTAAAACCAGAGACACGAATATCGCTTCGTTGGTGGCTCCAACTGCACAATCTCACTGCAGACAGGCGGTTCGGTATATGGGACTGGACGCTTCTAATGACGGACACCAGCCTCAGAGGATGCGGTGCGGTTGTGTTGGACTTCCATCTTCAGCGCCACTGGGCTCCACAAGAATCACTGTTGCCAATAAATGTGTTGGAACTGAGAGCAATCTACTATGCATTATTACAAGCCGCACACATTCTTCAATCCATTGGTTGCTGTAGCGTACGTAAACAAACAATGCAGAACTCGCAATCGCATGGCGATGCTAGAGGTGACACGCATTCGCCAGTGGGCAGAATATAAGGCAGTCATTCACTCTGCAGTGTTCATTACAGGAGTGGACAATTGGGAAGCCGACTATCTCAGCCGGCAGGATCTCCATGCAGGAGAATGAGTACTTCACCCAGTGGTGTTTGAAGCCCTGATACAATGCTGGAGATGTCCAGAGGTGGATCTCATGGCATCCCGACTCAATCATCAGCTTCCTTGATACATTTCCGGAAAACAGGATCCTCAAGTAGAAGCTGTGGACGCTCTGGCCGTGCCTTGGCCGTACGACCTAGTATACGTGTTTCCTCTGTTCCCTCTTTTGTCTTGGATCATCAAGACAATCAAATGAGAGCCACTTATGATCCTGGTGGCACCAGAAAGAAGGAATTGGTTTTCAGACCCACGCTCTCTTCTGGCGGACGATCCTTAGCCTCTTCCTCTGCGTCCGGATCTACTGCAACAACGACCCTTCGTGCATCCAGAATTACCACAACTGCATTTAACGGGATGGCTATGGAGGCAGACATCCTAAAATGCAAAGGGGTTCCAGAGGGTGTGATTCCCATGATGTTTCGGGCACGAAAACCAGTGACAGCAGCCCACTATCATCACATCTGGCAATCTTATATCTCTTTCTGTGACCGAAAGGGGTTTCCATTGGATTCCTCTCGTCTCTCACGGTTCTTGCTATTTCTTCAAGCAGGTTTGGATTCCGAACTCTGTCTAGGATCCCTGAAAGTTCAGGTATCTGCTTTATCAATTTTATTTTGAATGTTTCAGATGTGCAAACTTTTCTACAAGCTGTTTTGTGGGTACAGCCTCCGTTTGTTCCACCTACAGCTCTTTGGGATTTAAATCTGGTGCTGGATTTTCTTCAGTCATCCTATTGTGAGTCCTGGATGAAGCAGACATTAAATATGTTACTTGGAAAACTTTTTTCTACTAGCCATAGCTTCAGCCCGGGGGGTATCTGAATTGAGCGCCTTGTATTTCAAACCTCCCTGCTTGATTTTTCATTCTGATAGGGCAGAGTTATGAACACATGCTTCCTTTCTTCCTAAGGTCGTGTGGGTTTTTCATATTATCCTATTGTGGTACCATCCTTACGGGAAATTTCTGGAACTCCTTCTACTCTGGATGTAGTGAGAACTTTGAAGATTTATATAGATCGTACAGCATCTTTACGGAAGTCTGATGCTCTATTCGTACTTTATGATTTCCCATGTCGGGGGTGGCCTCCTACTAATCAGACCATGGCCCGCTGGATTTGGTTGACAATTCGTCAGGCCTATATCCACCAGTCTAGACGACCTCCATTATCCATTGCTGCCCACTCTACATGCTCAGTTGGGTCTTTGTGGGCCACTAGTAGGGGGGCTACCATGTCTCAGCTCTGTCGAGCAGCCACTTAATCCAGTATTCATACATTTACTAAATTCTACAAGTTCGATGCTTTTGCGGATTCATCTTCACTGTTTGGCCGTCTTGTTTTACTAGTTCCACAGCGATCTCCCGCCCAGAGTGGAAACTTTGAAACGTCCCCACAGTCTTGAAGTTATGCCAGTGTCCCCTAGTGGCTGACAGAAAAAGGAGGATTTTGGTACTTACCGATTAATCCCTTACTCAGAATCCATAGGGGACACTGGCAGTGCACCCGTTGCTGTTCTCTTGCCTTCATTGTTGTTCTGTTGTGTTTAATTGTTATGTGCTCTCTTTCATCGTATAGTTTTGTTATCCTGTTCCCGTCTCCTCTTGACTAATTCATAACTGAGGGATGATGGGGGATAGAGGGGGAGGAGCTGGTTTCACTTCTTAGATTATTTAAAGTGCCATCTCCCTGTAAAGCCACCATCATCACCCCACGGTCTTGAAGTTGTGCCAGTGTCCCCTATGACTTCCGAAAAAGGGATTTATCAGTAAGTACCAAAATCCTCCTTTTCAATCATATAATATCCAAAATCTAGTGAGTTGAATGCACTTAAAAGGCGATCAAACAGTGAACAGAAACCATAATTGGCAAAGATGGCCTCCTACCAAATTCAGATGTTATAACTTGCATTCACCTCTGCATCATACACAGTGTACAGTATTTATCTCTCACAATGTGTATTCCTTTATAATACACTACTAATGATGTTAATGCATGTATAAGCTACTATACTGTAATTACTATCTGTATATATACCGAGTTACGATGTCATCAGGTGGACTTGGGTATTTCAGAAACAAGTAAATCAGTAGCATAAATTATTTTAAATATTAAAAGTGGGATTTCTGTGACCAGTATAAAAACTCTGTCCAGTTTAAAGTAGCGTGGGAAACTAGTCCATACATATATCATACTCTAATAAACTGGTATGGAGGGTGTTTGATCATCATAAACAAATTATAATGTTATATAATGTGACTGTTGTAAGTGCTGTGCAGTTAACAGAAGACTTCTCTCGGTAAAAACTCTACCCATTGCAATGCCCCTCCACCTTAGTGTTATAAAGGTATCTTTATAACACTAAGGTGGACCCATTGTATGCCCTTATTATACCCAAGTTGGTCAGCTCTCCAGTCAGAGAAGACTGTTACGCCGTAATTAATATTAATGGCCATTGAAAAGTTACATAAAAAGTCAAGTACAGGTCACTTGATGAAATGTCCTTGGCACATGTTTAGCCAGAAGATATCCTTATGGGTTAGAGTTCTCCTTGGAAGTGTGGCACCATATTTTCTAATATATACCGTTCAGTACTCCAATTGTGGTTATCACATAACTGTTTTATTTCAGATCTACATCAGATTGCTCAGAGCAAACGCGTATCTGTTGGACTAGACGGAAAATTATATTTTTCGCATGTAACTTACACGGACAGCAAGATAGAGTATTGTTGTGTTGCTGTATATTCCAAAATCAGACACATGGCACAGAGGACACCAGTGACTCTCAATATTGCTCGTGGTAAGGAGTTTTTGTTTTTAACTCTAGACTCTGTAATTTAATCTTATAGTCCCATTATCACATTTAGACAGTCAGGGTTTGAGCCACAGTAAGTTTCACATAGTTAATTATCTTTGAAATGTATAAAACTAGATTGTTGTCATTCACAAGTACATGTCATTAAGTGCAGGTAATAGTGTATAGATTTCAATACATGGCTGCAACAACAAAGTCACTTTTACATATTTTTGTCATATAAATGCAGTTTGTGCTACCCCAGGCAACAGATGGTGATAGTTTAGCAGTGAAAGTGGCTACACTGGCTACTGGATATTTTGAAGTTCCTCAGTTTCATATTTAGGGCGGGATTCAATTCTTTTCACCCCTTTCTACACCCGTTCTGTTTCTGCCTTTGGGGGCATGGTATCATTATTTCAGCTTGGTGCCCTTGGAGTAGCGAGGCACCCACCCTTTACACGGCTAAACCTGACTACTATGGGCGCGATATGCATGATAACGGGGATCATTTTAGACCGGAGATTGGGCGTGATATATCATTTGAATTCCACCCTTAGTGTCTATGCTGTTCTGGTTCCTGTAAAAGAATTTCTGATATTAATTGTGCACTTTTTAATGCACTTGTCATGTTCCAGTAGACCCTCTTCACTGGTTGCATGGTACAATAAATCTAATGAGACCTAAGTAGATACCTGAGGGGAAGGGCCCAAGGAGTCAGCTGAAAAACCTTTGACTACAAAAAAATTGTTGTGAAAAAGATTTGTTATGTATTCCATAGAGGTCACACACAAAATTTGTGTTGATGAGGAGGACTGTATCTTCCATTAGGTGGCAATCAAAAGTTTATCGATCATCGAGAATGTGTACCAAAAGTTGGTCTGTGTGAGTGTTAAAAGGGTCTAATGTTGGCAAAGAAGGACCGGCAAGGAGTTTTTTGTGATATCAATCATATAGGCTGAGAGCTAAGATCAATGACAGTATTACACAGGTATAACACAGGTTAGAACAGGTGCAAAGTAGCCCAAGAGATAGTGACATTTATACCTTAGTTGACTCAGGGGCACATGTAGATAGACTTACGGTACATCCATGCGATAAATGCAGATGTCTCCAAAGCGAGCTCCATGGGGTCAAAGTAAATAGACAGATAAGTTTAACGTTCAGCTGGTCCCATAAATCTAAGATGAATTTAATAGACTGAAAAACAACTACCAAAGACAATTAGATCCTTTACAATGGAGTGTTATATTTTGACCCATTTTTTGGGTTGCAAATCCTGAATATCAAGAATGGTAAACTGAGTTTAGTGGCATGTTAATATAGCGCAGACCACCGTTTGAGGTAGGCTTTGCAAAGACATGCCCTGTTATTTCTCCATCTCTTCTCCTGCCAGTTGAACTTGCCATAGAGAGCCTGAAGGGAACAAAGGTAATGTAATGGAAATGTGATTGGAAATGTTAAGAATATATATAGCAAGCGCTATAAGTTGTTAATTTTTACTGAATTAATTCGACCAAACCAATAGATACAGAGAGCGTCACACCAAGCTAAATGTTCTTTAGTGACTTTCAGTAAAAGGCTATAAATAGGTTGAAAGAGTTGTCTATATTGTTTAGTTAGACACACCATGAGGTAACGTATGGCTAGGGGTCCACAGAAAATAAAAATTGAGCTCTAAAGGTTTTACATTGTGAAGGGGTAAATGAAAAGCAAGAGCCTCCTATATTGCACACTATTAACACTGTCTGTCATAAATGTCATGCTCTGGAAGATTTGGGAATGAGGTCTGTGGATTGGACAAGAAGGTCTAACTCAATATATATACTATGACTACGCATTTAGAGCATGAAACAGAGGAGTGCTCACAGGTGATCTGACATCTATGGAAGTGAACATCCAAGAGTTATGAGCAAGAACATGATGTAGGGAACGCTGGTACTGTGCATGGAAGCTGGGATCAGTACCTGTGACTGAGGCTACAACAGTGAGGGAGGAGGGGGCTGTGATAAATGTCCTTGGCTGTCCAGATAAACTGATTAATCCCTTTTGCCACAGTTGACAGCCCCTACTTTCTCCTTGGCTGATTCTGTGGGGACTGCTGAACTGTCAGATTTACTAAGCAGCTTAGCCAATTCCGATAATGCCATCTGAAGATACTATACTACTATATCACAGATCCTTACGGAGGGAGATCTTCTGGATGCCTCTCCGTTGGCCTTCACTGACTCATGTGCAGGCCGAAGACACGTACTGGATGCGCTTTGGATCCTAATTAGGAAGTACAAGCTGTCATTCATATTCCAACTCATCGCGGAGGTGGATTCTTTTTGGTGACCACGTTCCAATTAGAGCTTTTGAAAATGTTTGTTTTCACACTGCACATTTAAGTTGCTGCCTAAAGCTTAGATGCACAAATATATGATGGATGTTGTCTGCTTACAAATACTCTTGAATGCGTGCTGTGCATCCCTTGTATTGAAACTTGGTCTGTTATATATGCAAAGTTACTTGCTTTTTTCCTTTGCTCCTATCTCAGAATAAGTCCCTATAGCCTTCATTCCGAGTTGATCGCTCGCTAGCTGCTTTTAGCAGCAATGCACAAGCTAGGCCGCCGCCCTCTGGGAGTGTATCTTAGCTTTGCAGAATTGCTAACGAAAGGTTAGCAGTTCTGCTATTAAATATTTCCCTGCAGTTTCTGAGTAGCTCCAGACCTACTCCTAGATTGCGATCACTGCAGACTGTTTGGTTCCTGGTTTGACGTCACAAACACGCCCTGCGTTGGGCCAGCCACTCCCCCGTTTCTCCCAGCACGCCTGTGTTTTTACCTGACACGCCTGTGTTTTTTTGCACACTCCCGGAAAACGCTCAGTTACCACCCAGAAACGCCCCTTTCCTGTCAATCACTCCCCGATCAGCAGAGTGACTGAAAAGCGTCGCTCGGCCATGTGTAAAATTGCATAGTTTTTTGTGAAAAAGAACTTAGCGCGTGCGCCCTGCGGCCCATACGCATGCGCAGAACAGACCATTTTTAGCCTGATCGCAATGCTGCTAAAAACAGCAGCGAGCGAACAACTCGGAATGAGGGCCTATGTTTTAAAGTCTACAATAGCTATCATTATTGATAAACAAGTAATGTAGTAGTACTACAATAGAAACTATTTTTTTATATTGTTATGTAATTATTTGTGTGTGTGTTTTTAGGCGATTCAATCAAAAACCGAGCGCCAAAAATATTAACAACTCAAGGAGGAATGGATAAGCCTATCACAGCACTGAAAGGAGAAGTCCTGATGCTAGAGTGTATCGCTGAAGGATTGTAAGTTTCATGCACAAATCATTTTAGCACTTTCAGCAACAACTTAAAACGTAGTATAGTTCTCGGCTCTTTGGGTATAGATTAATTTTTGGTTCTTTGGGTATATAGAAATTCTTGGTTATTTGTGTATGGAAGAATTATTTGTTCTTTGAGTATAAAGTGATCCTTGAATGTTGAGGGATTCTTGAATCTTTGAAGAGGAATTATTGGATATTTGGTTGCAGTGTAATTCTTTTATGTGCTGTTGTAGAGCATTCTTGGTAATTTGGGTATAGAGGAATTCTTGATCCTTTGTGTTTATATGATTTCTTGGATGTAGAGCAATTGTTGGATCTTTGGGTGTTGGGCAATTATTGACTCTTTTGGGTATTTTGCAGTTCTTTCAACGCTGTAGTTAGCATGTATAACATGCCGCTTTTATGTGAACAGAAACTCTTTCGTCCAAGTTGTTTTTTTGGGGGGGAAGGGGGGTCTTTGGGGGGAGGGGGGAATTGTAAGTACTGCAAACAGGAGTAGCACAGACTATTTTCATTACAAATAAATTATTATGGCATCTGCTTATTTCATCTTAATTTTGTTATTAATGTAAGTAAAGGGACAGGCTTCTTTACAGCTATAGCTTTTCTGTATGCACACGTAAAGAGTTAAATAAAAAGAGTATACTGTACTGTAAAATAACTTAAGATTAAATAAAAATTTGTTTTTTATTTACACACATATACAGGTGTATTCAATTCAAGTCGGATTTCCCGACTTATAGAAACATAGAATTTGACGGCAGATAAGAAGCACTTGGCCCATCTAGTCTGCCCCTTTTTTTTATCCTTTAGGCAATCTCAAACCTTTTTGAACCTTAATTCTTTGTAAGGATATTCATATGCCTATCCCAAGCATGTTTAAATTGCTTTACAGTCTTAGCCTCTACCACCTCTGATGGGAGACTATTCCACTTATCCACTACCCTACTACTACTTGTCGGATAAATGGGAGTTTTAGGTCGAATCCAGATTCGACGTATTCAGTTAAACTCGTTTATCCGACAAGTCAGATAATCCGACTTGTCGGAAAGCACGTGGATTGGCGGATGAGTCGCGGATCCACGTGTTTTGTCGGATTTGCAGCCAAATTTTAGTCCCATTTCCGACAATGTCAATCTGACTTTAAAAAAAGTCAGAATGGCATTGTCGCTAATTGATTACTGAAATGTCGGATCCGACATCAATTGAATACACCCCATAATGATTACATTTTGTATTAACATTTTTAAAAAAATTGGTGTTTACACTAGTGATTGGCCTTTGTCCAATACAAAGTGGTGCTGCCAATGAAAGGTCTACTATCACAAATGGTGACCCTGCCAGTGATAAGTTTCTCCAAGTCTTGCCAGAAATTGTGTCACCATGCAAAGGTTATATAAGATGGATTGCTTTGATGCAATCCTTATCCTTTCACCATTTCCGGATGATTATATGTATATATATATATATATATATATATATATATATATATATAAAATAAATAAGTGACAAGAAAAAAGCTCCTCCTAGAGCAATAAATACAGTCTCCATGGTGAATAAACAACACAACTTTTAGAGTGTTTTTCATAGCAGATCCTGGTCTCATAAAATTAGGTAATATTAAAAACATAATTTATTAAGTGCATATCAAAGCATACATTTAAGTTTAAAATATGAAGCTTATCTGTATGTAGCTGGCATGACAGCAAGAAATCACGGAAACATTCCAACTGGAGGAATCCCTCAACGCGTTTTGTCCATCCACGGTATTAGGACTTGATCACGGGGACTATATATCTATAATTATATAATGTCTAGTCTCCAAGTGGAACTGAAAGCCAAAGTCTGCATTTTCCGTTCCACTGAGTAATAAAGATACCTGTATAATGGCCATGCCAACCAGTAAGTTAACCCTTACTTTTCCAGGCCGGTAACACTCAGCTGGCTTAGCGAGATTTTAGTGGTTAATTTCAGTTATAGGTGACTTTCTATTGTCGTGATAAGTGCCAATATAAAATTAGCCTTATTGACGCATTTTAATAAATTGACCTCTGTGAGAGTATTCCCCATGCAAGTGTCTCACTTCCTCAATATGGGTCTTTATAAAGGAAAGTTAAGAGTTATCTATTACTCCGTATGCAGCGGCTGTATGCAAATATGAAAATTACACAGCTGCTGGAAATAGTATTAAGACGCCCGCTGGAGGTGTCTCAGATCCGTTGTTGTGTACAAAGACATAACGATCGGATGCACATCGGTCAGTTATCGGTTTTCTGCATAACTCTATGGATGCGCAGCATGGCAGTCAGAAGAAAGATGCCAACATACCCCCCGAAACAGTTGCAATGCGTCTTCCTATGAGTTGCCCCTCACCCTTTACCTCCCACAAACTCTTCCTGGTATCCTTACTGCAACTGCCATCGCCAGACATCGTGGCACATGTGCAGCGCGGCTTGTACTGTATGCATACACAGTGGCAAATAGGGAGGCCAATCCCGGGATCGGCGGGATCCAGGCCCAAAATGGCAGGGATTCAATCCCGGGATTGGAGGCTCCAATCCCGGGGATTGAGGGATCAACGTTGAGCGTCCTCAAGACGCTCAGACGCTGCCCGGCTCCCCCCGCACAGCATGACGTGCAGTCACAGGTCACACTGCGCCATCACCTGCTGCTGACCGCCGCCGAGAGAGAGAAGAGGATGTCTTCCACCCGCCCGTCCTCGGTGTATGGTGAGTAATGTGTGAGGGGCGGGGCGAAGGGGAAGGCCACATAGGGAAAAGCCTATCCCGGGTATCCCGGGATTGACCATTTTACAATCCCGATGCCCGGGATTGAAAAAATGGCCCGGGATTGGCCTCCCTAGTGGCAAACAATCGCTCCACTGTCTACAACACTGACATTGCAATGTTCATCTCTGAATCAGACCCAGTGTGTTTTATCTGATGCTAAGACGTATATGCGCTAAACTAATAAGGCTTTCATAACTAGATGCCTCCTCCTGGTTACACCTTTAACCATGAATAAAACTTCCCTTGGCAATGAGATACACTTTCAAGTATGCCAATCACCTTCTATATATAATTTATATATACTTGTTGTGTGCTTGTGCGTTGCATTAGGCTCAGTAAATGTGCCTACTGTATGTAATTAAGCATCTCTTCAATCTGACCCCTATAGCACGCTGTCATCTTTGCTTAAATAATTTATAAACAACTCCAAGATTCTAGCACAGCAAGAAATGTAATGACAGAAACACATCAGGTCGTTTGGCCCCCAAGTTGCATATGCAAACCATTTTTGTATTTAACAGTTATTTATATAGCAGCACACCTATTATACAGTGCGTTACAGATACTACTTAGAGGTCTATTTATCACCATCCGCATCTGATGATGCAGGTGACAGGTGATAAACTAGACCAAACTCGCACTGCGATAATTGAGTACGTCGCATGGATGTATCAATTCTCGCAAGCTCTGTCCCTGTAATGCCTCTCTGCAGCATCAGCGGGCATTTTTCTTAAAAAATACCCTAATGTCCTGCTGCGCATGCCCTGCCGCTCGTCGCTAATGCTGCCGCCAGGTTCCCCCCCATCGCTACTACCCCCGCAACGCATAAAGTCCACCCCGGATTTTAGACCAGGAGCCGGTGTCCGCTGCTCCAGGATGCTTCCTGCGCCGGGTCCTTCTTTTGCGGTGTGACCCCCAGTGCTGTATAGTGCACTGCCATTTTGCAGCATCACTTTACTGCACTGGGGTCACAGCGCAGCATATGGAGGATCTGGTGCCCGGCAGCACTCACCGGAGCAGCGGACATCGGCTCCCTTGACTGTTTTGGGGGTTTTTTTACTTTTTTTTTTTTACTTTTTTACACTGTTACTGCATCGGACATAGCTGATCACTGGAGCCTGGTCCCCGCACAGCTTTCTCTTCCAGGGGGCAGAAAAAGCTGGGCAAAGGGTGCACATCACAGTGCTGCCCTGTGATCTCGCCAGCCTGAGCTGGCGAAATTATCACAGGGCTCACTACGGTATTTAAAAAAAAAAAATTTTTTTGTAAATTCGGCCACATCACATTTCACATTATAAGAATGGGGAATGTGATGTGGGTTACTAAAAAAAAAATTACAATTAAATGCCCTTTAATACATTCAGGTGATACTAAAATGAGGAGAACGAATTGACAGAATAGGAGAGGAGTGGGTTAAACCTCAGCTAGTCTGGGGGGCAGGACGGTAAGGCATTATGGGAGTTTATTGTTAGCCAATAGGAGTGAACGTTGGGGGTAGGTGGAAAGGGTTTTTAAGCCTGGTAAAGGGGCTGGGTCAGCCTCTTCTGCTGTAATCGTGGTAAGGGTGAGTGCTCTTCACCCCCCTTTCTCCTGTGTTTGTGCTGCTTGCCCCTTATTTCTTTTGCCTGGGTGCATTTTATATTGTGCCCACCTTGTGTCCCCCTTTCTGTTGCCCATTGCCTCCTGGTTTTTCGTGCTGGCCGCCATGTCCCGTCCCCGCCGCTCTGCTGGTGCCCCTGCACGTTATGCTGCTGCTCCCCCCTCTCGGGCCCCGGGCCTGAGCGCTGCGGTCACGGCCGGGGCTCAGTCTCCTGGCGCCGCTGCGGGTTCCCGTCCGCAGGCGCGTGCGTCCGCTCCCGCGCTGGCTGAGCCGCGGGCGCCGGGGGATTCTCCCGGCGCAGCGGCGGCTGGTGAGGGGCGGGGCGCTGGGCGGCGGAGGAGGAGATTGGGTGGTCGGAGGGGAGAGCCAGCAGGGGTGCCCGCTGGCGGGAATCCCTCTCCAGCTGCGGCGGCTCAGGGACGCGCGCGCGCATGGTCCCCGCGCCCTCCACCGCTGAAAGTCGCTCCGGTGTCCCCAGATGATGAGGGGGTTGTGTTTAGGGTTGCGGCCAGTGGATGAGCTCATTCACAGGCCGCCTCTTCCAGACGGCTCCTGTTTCGCGTGCGCACGCCTGCGGCTGGCGCTCGTGCTTCCTGGGAGCTCTCCCCTCTCCAGCGGGCGGGGCTCCCCGGATTCTTCTGTCCTCACAGTGTGGGGCCGGAGAGGGGAGGTGCGATCTGGGATCGGTGGCCATCAGGTTCCCCAGGTGGGTGGGGCCAGTGGGGGACGGGGCGGCTGGCGCATCGCAGGTGTTTGCGGGTCTGCGGAGGCCGTCTGGTGCCGGTCCCAGTCAGGGCCGCCCGGGTCAGCGCGGCGGCGACGAGAGGGCAGTCCATGCTGCGGACTTGGGGAGCGGGGGGACCGTTGGGGCTACGGCTGCGTCTCCGGATCCCTCTGCCGTGGCGGCAGCGATGTCGGCAATGATGGCGGCTTTGTCCCCGGGTGTCGTGTCCGTGGCTCCCGCTTCGGTCGACGCAGCCGTTCTCCCTGGTGCTTCTGGCACCGCCATGGCGCAGTTTCTCCAGGCATGTCGCACTATGGGCTCCGCCGCTGCGTTGCTGGGTGGCCCTGTCGCCCGCAGGGGCGTCTGCTTTCATTCCTGCCGGGGGGGGGGGCTTCGGCATCCGAGGCGGCTTTCCCTTCTTTTTCAGATTCGGATGCGGGTGGCGATCGGGAAGAGGAGCCGGTCGTGGCGGACGTTTCGCCTTCAGGAAGCGGGCAGACCGGTGAGTGGGACACCGATACAGTTACTGTGTCTCGTGGGTCCTCTTCTTCCTCTTCCAGCAGTAGGTCCAGTAGGTCTTCTTCCTCTTCTTCCTCGTTGCAGTCGGCAGCTAGTAGCTCCACGAAGGCTAAAAAGAGGGCTTGCAAGTACGCGCGGCGCGAGGCGCGGCACCGGAATAAGCGGTCTAGGAAGAGCGGTAGTAGTTCCCGTAGGGAACGGAGGCGGCGTAATTTGCCAGGTGTAGTTCGCTGCGATTACACGGCGGTGTTGCAGGGGTTGCGTGAGAGTTGCAGGAAGAAGATTAGGCGGGGGGAATACGTCGACCTTTTCACATTGACGGAGGACACCAAGAGGGAAGGTAAGGAAGCGCTTGCGAAGGGCGGTATTGGGGTGGAGGCCTTTCGCTCGTATGGCAATTGGTTGGCGGGTTTCTGCGTGTTCGCGGCATGCTACTTGGAGGATCGCCCTGATGAGCACATCAACGTCATCAGGTACATTCACCTACTGCTGACATGCAGCGTCAGTCTGAGGACGATACGTGGCTGCATTATGACAAGCAGTTCCGTCAGAAGCACGATGACCTGCACATCATTGACTTCGGGTGCAAAGATGTGGAGGTATGGCTTCGGGTCACACGGGCGCAGGATATGAAAATGGTGGCGAAAGGGGGGTCCGTGGCTCAGACCGCAGTGGCAAATCAGTCCCGGCCCGCCTTTGAGGCTCCGCCGCGCCGCCCTTGGAGCGCGGCCCGTTCTGCGCAGCAGGCGCCGGCAAAGGGGAAGTGCTTCGCGTTCAACAATTCCGCGTGCCCCCTCGGTCAACGGTGTCGTTTTCGACACCTTTGCTTGCGATGTAATGGATCAAACCCGGCATCCACTTGCTTTCGCGCGGGGTGGCCGGGAGCTAAGGCAGCCGGGTGCGCAGCCGGAAAACCAGCTGGGGGGGGTTGCCGCTAGTTAGGGCGCAGTCCCCGGTTCGTTTGGGGTGGTACCCAAACAGAGACGACGCTAAATTTCTGAATGATGGTTTTGCGTCGAGTTTTCGTTTGCCAGTGGAGGGGGAAGTTTTAGTTCGGGCCGCCAGGAACCTGCAGTCTGCTCGGGATTTCCCCGACGTGCTTCGGGAAAAGGTCGAGCAGGAGGTTCGCCTGGGGAGAATGGCGGGCCCCTTTGCGCTGCCGCCTATCGAGGATTTGATTATTTCCCCGGTGGGGGTCGTGCCCAAAAAGGCCCCGTGTAAGTTCCGGATCATTCAGCATTTGTTTTATCCATCGGGGTCCTCGGTTAACGATGCAATTCCACCGGAGTGTTGTTCGGTAGTCTTTCGAGGATGCCCTGGGCATGGTACGGGGCTGCGGCCCTGGGGCCCTCATGGCTAAGCTTGATGTTGAATCGGCCTTTCGCTTGCTCCCTTTGCACACGGAGTAGTTTCGATTCATGGGTTTCCGAGTCGGGAAGGAATACTTTGTAGACAAGTGTCTGCTTATGGGGTGTTCCGTTTCGTGTGCCTTTTTCGAAAAGTTCAGCACCTTTTTACATTGGTGTGTGGAGTTTTCTTGCGGAGGTAGCGGTATTGCGCATTACCTTGACGACTTTTTGTGTATGGGGCCCGCGCATTCTCCTCGCTGTGGTTTCCCATTGTTTTTGCTGCGTGCCTTGTTGGGGCATTTTGGTGTTCCTGTGGCCGAGGACAAAACGGAGGGGCCTCTCTCCTGTTTGTCCTTTTTGGGTATCGAGATTGATACTGTCGCAGGTGCTTGCCGGCTGCCTCGGGACAAGGTTGCGAGGCTTCAGGAGTCCATAGCGCGGTGCTTGGAGCGGCACAAGGTGACGGTGCTGGAGGCTCAATTCCTCTTCGGGCTGTTGAACTTTGCCTGTCGGGTGATTCCTATGGGCAGGGTTTTTTGTCGGAAGTTGGAGCGGTCCACGGCTGGGGTGTCCAGGCCGCACCATTTTGTCCGTTTCTCGGCTGAGATTAGGAGAGACCTCGCTGTGTGGATTTAGTTTCTGGCGGACTTCAATGGTGTGCTGATCTGGATGGCCCCGCTCATTGACAATTTCGACCTGCAGTTGTTCACGGACGTGGTGGGCTCGTCGGGGTTCGGTTGTTATCTCGATGGGGCTTGGTGCGCGGCTTCGTGGCCCGAGTCTTGGTCGCAGGAGGGGCTGACCAGCGACCTGTTGTTGCTGGAGCTCTTTCCCATCATGGTGGCCTTGGAGGTTTGGGGGGAGCACCTTCGCGATCGCAGTATTTTTTTTCACTGCGATAATTTAGGGGTCGTGCACGTGGTTAACAACCAAAGGGCTAAGGCCCTGCGGGTCCTCCAGGTGTTGTCGCGACTCGTGCTGACTTGTATGTGATGTAATATTCTGTTTCGGGCTCAGCACGTCCCCGGGGTTGATAATGGGATCGCCGAGGCATTGTCCAGGGAGCAATGGGATAGGTTCCGTTTATTGGCCCCGGAGGCTGATTCAGCGGGTTTGCCCTGCCCTTCTTATGTTTGGCAGGTCATCATGGCGGATTGGAAGGGCTAGCCGAGCTATCTTTGGCTCCATCCACTCTCACGGGATACCGTCAGGCCTGGAAGGAATGGGAAGATTTTTCCCGTGACCAAGGGCCTAGAGGTAAGAGGGGTCAGGGATTGTTTCTGGACTTCGTTTGGCAACTCTTCGTGACGGGTAGGTCGAGAGCCGTGGTGTCTCGATACCTCACTGGAATATCCTTTTATTCAAAGTTGAAGGGTGTTCCGGATTTTACGAAGAGTTTCCTTCTGATGAAGGCGCTTAAAGGTTGGGCGCGCTCTGCGCCGGTGCCTCCTGATAGTCGGCGCCCTATCGATGCGTCCCTGCTTTTTTCCCTCATGGGGGCGGTGGCGGTGAGGGCGGACTCCAATCTTGAAACGCTTTATTTCAGTTGGCTTTTTCCATGGCTTTCCATGGAGCGTTTAGGGTCTCTGAGTTGGTTGCGGGTTCTAAAAAGTCGGATGCCATTATGCGGCACGCGGATGTTGTCGTGCGTGTGGGGTCTGTGCTGTGCAGGCTGCGCCGCTCCAATACTGATCAGATGGGTAGAGGTCATTGGATCACTTTGGCACCTTCAGGTAATGGGGCTTGTTGTCCGGTGGCGTTGGCTAATCGGTATGCGGAGTTCAGGCCCTTGTTAGAAGGGTCTTGGCTTCTGCACTATGATGGGTTGCCATTGACGAAATACCACTTTACTTGGATGATGCAGCGCTGCCTGTCCAGTTTGGGCCTCTCCCCTCGGGATTTTGGTTCGCATTCATTTAGAATTGGGGCCGCCACTTCCGCAGCAGCTACAGAGCGAGCAGTGGACGAAATTAAGGCTTTGGGCCGCTGGAAGTCGGCGGCTTATAAGCGTTGCATTCGGCCCGTTGTTGCATGAGCGAGTTGTTTGTTCTACTAACATTTTGTTCGTTTACTGTTTCTACGTTTCGGTGCAGTTTATTCGTTTGTATTGTTTGTCTCCCCTGTCCTCCCTACTCGGATGGCTAGCTACTCACCACTGCTGGCAGTGGGGGTCTGGAGTGCTTTGCGATTTTTTGCCTGAACTGACGAGCTGATTTAGCTTCATTCATTCAATTCGGCTAATTGACTTCTAATTACAAGTTCCTCAGCAGGTTTTTATGTTTCACCTCAAGCCGAGTTATTCTGTGTGACCCCATACTCCCCCCCTCCACTCCCTAACAATCCCCCCCCCAATTCCCCTTTTTCTTATTTTAAGTTTTCCTTCCGTTTCTTTTTGTTGCTTTGATTGGCCTGAAGCTTGTCCGAGAGGAAATTTCATAGTCCTCTATTCAATTTTTCTTTTTGGCAGATCCTCGTTCTTGTAGTTGGTTTCTGTTCTGGTCTGGAGTTTTTTGCTTTCCTTTGTATATTCACGATTGTTTGTCTGTCTTTTTCCCTTATAGGTTGGCGAGAGGATGAGTTTAGTGTTTGGGTGATTGGTCACGCCTATGTTTTTTGGGCAGCCGAGTTGGTGGCTTCGGAGGGGGCTCCTGGCTTTGTTGGGTCGGATAACGTGAGGTGGATAGCAGTTAGGGGGATGTTGTGGCAGGATCTGAAGGTTACCCTTTTGGAGCAGGCTAAGCGTTTTGGGCTGCCCAGATTGTTGGTGATACACTTAGGTGGCAACGACCTAGGTTCATGACTTACAGGCGATTGCGGGTGCTTGGCCGGGCTGTCGCCTTGTCTGGTCCTGCATAGTGCCGCGGTTGTGTTGGCGTGGAGTTGCGGACTGTTGGGCGATCGATGCCTCTCGGCGGAAGGTCAATTCCGCAGTTGCTAAGTTTGTGGTGGCTCTTGGCGGTGCTGTGGTGTGGCACCAGCGGATCAAGTTTCGGTTCTTCTACTTGTTTGACCGGATGGGGTTCATTTGACTAGGCAGGGACTAGGTATTTTCCTTGAGGATCTGTTTTCGGTGGTTGGTTTTTTGGGTTAGGGGTATGGTGGCGGAGCGTAGTTGCTGTTGGGCAGAACTTCGCTGTTGGCGGGAAAGAACGGCAAGTTAACTTTGGTTGTATTAAAGGAGTTGATTGGAGGTTGTTTGGTGGTTGGTTTTTTAGGTGCGCTCCTTCGTTGACTGGTATTACATCTGCTGGACCACCTTCACGGGGGCAGCCTCATCACCTTCACGGGGGGGTAGTCAAGATGGAGGTTGAGCGGATACCTATTGTTTGTTGGAAGGTTTACGTCAGTTTTTTATAAGAGGTTTTTTGTTCATGGGATAGGGTTGTTTAGCCGTTCTTTCTGGCCACCATACTTTAGTTTAATTATTCATCAGTTAATGGTTCATTTAAATAAATAGCTAACATTTTCTGCCAAATTCAAGTCTCCGTGTCTTTATTTATTATAGTTAAGTGTTAAGTTGTTATGGTTTAAGTTTACGGACAGTCCTCAGACTATATGAGGTTTAGGAGAACGAATTAACAGAATAGGAGAGGAGTGGGTTAAACCTCAGCTAGTCTGGGGGCAGGACGGTAAGGCATTATGGGAGTTTATTGTTAGCCAATAGGAGTGAACATTGGGGGTAGGTGGAAAGGGTTTTTAAGCCAGGTAAAGGGGCTGGGTCATCCTCTTCTGCTGTAATCGTCCCACCCTCCCTCCCTACTGGTTGTGTTTGTTTTCTTGTATTGTATGAGTTGGCTATTTCCGTGGTCTGGGTTGTCACGGTTTTTGTTGTGACGGGAAAGAATGGCAAGTTAACTTTGGTTGTATTAAAGGAGTTGATTTGAGGTCGTTTGGTGGTTGGTTTTTTAGGTGCGCTCTCCTTCGTTGACTGGTATTACATCTGCTGGACCACCTTCACGGGGGCAGCCTCATCACCTTCACGGGTGGGTAGTCAAGATGGAGGTTGAGCGGATACCTATTGTACCTATAGGTTTTTTGTTCATGAGATAGGGTTGTTTTAGCCGTTCTTTCTGGCCACCATACTTTAGTTTAATTATTCATCAGTTAATGGTTCATTTAAATAAATAGCTAACATTTTCTGCCAAATTCAAGTCTCTGTGTCTTTATTTATTATAGTTAAGTGTTAAGTTGTTATGGTTTAAGTTTACAGACAATCCTCAGACTATATGAGGTTTATGTGAAAAGGGTGTAAAAACACCCTTTTCACATTATTTTAGTAAAAATTATGTTAATAAATAGGCCCCTGATCAGCTCCTGCCCCAGTGGAGTGTACAATCTATATTCTCATGCTGCTAATTTAGAGGTGTACATTATGTGTTTCCTGTTTGACCACCTAGGTCACCTAGAAGATCTGGATATACAATATTTCAGTATCAAGGTACAATATTTACAGTAAATCAAATGAAGATTTTGGCACTAATCAAGTGTAGCTTCAATCTTATTGTTTAGTGTTGAAGTCTTAAGGTGGGTACACACTGGCCGATATATCGGCCGTCCTCTTGAACGGCCGATATATCGCGGGTCCGTCGGCCAGTGTGTACGGGCGATATGTCTGTGAACTCCGTTGTTCACAGATATCGCATCGGCCCTGCAGCACAGCCGACGGCCAATATATCTACCGATATATTGGCGCGTCGCTGTGTGTGTACGGGCGCCCAGTCGACCGCCCGTACACATACTGCGGCAGCCGGCGGTGATTGATAGCTGAACAGGGAGGGCGTGTGTACACGCCCGCCCTGTTCATGACGTCAGTCCCGGACAGATTGGGCAGTGTGTATGCACAGCACACTGCCCGATCCATCCATAGATATATCTGCCGATCAATTGATCGGCAGATATATCTATCAGTGTGTACCCACCTTTAGTTGTCTTGATCAAATGATTGTATAATACTCCTACAATGTCTAAGACCCATGAAGAGTGTGTATGAATTAACTGATAAAACGCAACCAGAAAGATGCACAGAGACCATGTAAAGTCGATGAAGGCTTAACAATCTGTTTTGTCTCCACCCCGAGCAAAGCTAAATTCCTAAATTGCCTAATTGTTTCATTTTTGTCCTTGAGTTCTGTGATTCAAATGTGTGTTCCCATAAATACTGTGTTATATTATATCTGCCTTGATTTGCTGTGTATGCTAGATTATGTAGAAAATATAAGACTTCATATAATTTCCATGTCAAGCCTTGGGATTGCTACATCTTCCAGCACACTATTGTAAATCAAATTGCAAGGTTACAGTACATTTAGGAGTATGTTTCTAAAGGATGCTTTTCACCGATTTTAAAATCAATGGAAATTGTTCTAAAGCAATGTTGTACTTCCAGAGCTTAAACACACATTCACTAATATTTAAAAATGAATATCAAAAATCACCTTTTAGTAAATATCAGTCTCAGCCCCTGAAACACAACATTGATTGAGATTATTTTGAATTTGTTAAAAATAGATGAACATCAGCCTTTAGAAAATAAACCTTTAGGTTTTTTTACACTTACTAACACACTGAAATGTTTTTAGACCATCACCTACAATTGAATGGAAAAAGGAAGAAGATAATTCCTTAAGGCATCATGTGGTGTTCGAGAGTTATGGAAAAGTACTGAAGATTACAAATGTTACTGAAAAGGATCATGGGATATACCACTGTGCAGCCAGAAATGAGTTGGGCTCTGATCAGCGCAGTTTTCATGTTCTTGTAGAAGGTATTTAGAATTTAAAATTCTGTAGAAATGTAGACATCTGTAGATGCTCTGTAGAAATATTATTTGCTAAAAAATAATAATTTTGTCATGCTTTCACATCCTCCCATACATACTGCACATACAGCCACAGGTTAAGGAAATGCAGATCAAATAGCCATAAATAGTACAGATGTGTCTACTTAGCCTCCCTGCACGTTAAACAGCCCTTCTAATCATGCCATACCGTGACTGGGCAGTGCAGAGCGTCTTTCGCACAACTTTTTCCATTAAAATGCATTTTATTAGCAAAATTATGCAAAAAGGACACACAAGCAGCTTTTGTTGATCAAATCTTATGCGGCATGCCTATATTCTGTATGTGACAGCGCCTATATCTGCATACTAAATGCTACAGTAGGATACAGTGTTTACCCAATGCTTGACTTTAGAATAAGGGCATAATTATTACATAACAAAGCTATAGTCTGCCTCATACAAAGTGCAGTGTATGTAATACACCAGACATTACAGGGCCAGCGATCACAATAATGATGCAGCAGTAGGGTCGGCAGGCCCAAGCTTAATGTTTTTTCTGGATATGGGCACCATTTCACAATCCATGTCCCCTACTCTGCAAAGTATTGGGTCGAGTCTGGGAGTCTGGGGGAGTTGTAAAAGAACCTAGAACTGGCATTGGACATACAGTACATGTATATAGTCTTTTCCTTATACACTGTGTAGATATGTGTACAGTAATAATAATTAACACTATAGAATGTACATATATAATATAACTGGTAGGAGGCAGAAACTACCATACTAAACACACATTATCCCACCTAATAAGAAGCATGTTGTCTTGCTGGCAGTTGCTCTCTGGTCTCTATGGTTTGTTGTGCTCATTGAGACACACTGCATGTATACACACTAGCTGGCATGGTAGGAATTGTGTGTGTGTGTGTGTGTGTGTGTGTGTGTGTGTGTGTGTGTGTGTGTGTGTGTGTGAATATATATATATATATATATATATATATATACTCTAACACATCTTGACAAAGGGGTTTAATTCCCCGAAACGTTGATGGATACCACTTTGATGTCCTAATACAACCCATTTTTTCACAAGTCCCTGAGTGCTGCAGATTTTTTGTTCGCTATACATATATATATATATATAGAACAGACAAAGCCCGGCACCCCTCCGTAACTGCAGATGCCCCGGTGCCTTCAGTGAGAACGGTGGCTATGTTGAAAAGATAACTGCGGCACTCAGGGTCTTGAAATGGACAAAATGTATTGAAGGTTCACAAAGAAAACACCAACGTTTCGGGGTGCCTAACCCCTTTGTCAAGATGACTCTCACATCTTGACAAAGGGGTTAGACACCCCGAAACGTTGGTGTTTCTTTGTGAACCTTCAATACATTTTGTCCATTTCAAGACCCTGAGTGCCTCAGTTATCTTTTCAATATATATATAAATTATATCCAAAAACTATACTAGACAAAGCTGTTACCAAGACAAGAAATTTGGAGAGAGAAAATTTGCTGACCTATAAGGAAAACACGACACAAAAGGAGTCCATTTCCTTCGTTACTACTTACAGTTCTCATGAACAAACCATCAGGACTTCACTAAGAACCCACTGGGACATACTTTTAATGGACCCCATCTTAAAGAAGATCCTTCCACCACAACCAGAACTAGTATTCCGAAAATCACGTAATTTGAAAGACATCCTCGCGCCCAGCATGCTAAAAGAAATACCATTAGAGGGAAATTCCAACTCTCTCCCCAAATGTATCGGATCTTACAAGTGTGGACACTGCAACATCTGCAAATTTCTTAATCCCAACAGAAAAACCTTCTGCAATACAGACGGCACACAAGAATTCAAAATCAAAGAATTCATGAACTGTAATATTACATCTGTAATCTATTTGTTGGAATGTACATGCCACAAAAAATATGTAGGTAAAACAAAAAGAACCTTGAAAATTAGAGTACAAGAACATGTACGAAGTATCAAAAACAAAGTAGAGACTCACTTACTGTACAGACATTTTAAACTGGAACACAATTCTAATCCAGAAGAGATGACTTTCAAAGCCATCGAACACGTGACCAGTGGCGAAAGGGGTGGAGACCTTGCCAAGAAACTCTCTCAAAGAGAGATGTTTTGGATATTCCAACTAAAAACTGCACACCCCATGGGCTTCAATGAGGGATATGAAATCGCTCCATTTCTATGAGAGAAGTACCCCCCTCCAAAATCTTCTGGATACAGATAAGCCAATTCTCTTCTTTTCAAGCTTGGTTCACATCATCATACTTACTTTCCGATCACCACCATTTGTAAAACACTGTATATAGTCACTAATTATCTTAATAAAAATCTTTTATAGTGTATGCCTGACTCATTCCATTATATGCTACAGTCATACCGCACTGGTTCTACGCCCAATCCCGTCCGATCTTGGAAGCTAAGCAGTGTTGGGCCCAATCAGTAACAAGTGGGTAACTACTTGCGAATATTGGGTACTGTAGAAGAGCGAGCCTTGTCAGGCTCAAAAATAATACTAATAGACGGCTAAATCACCATTGCACAGGTTCTTGGTAGCAATAATCAATTTAACACATCACCAACTCTCACAACCAGTCATACACATATGCACTATTTTTCTATATATACCACCAGAAACTAGTATATGACTGAGTAATATTATATTAATATACTAACGTATCCTAAATGTTTCCACGCTGTCTAGCACATATGCACATAATTGATATCAGAAACTAGTTTATATTTATATTTTTATCTCCTCACTGACTATCACCATTCTGAAATTATTCCTATGCCTATACCATGTATACAAGGTTATCTATTACTCCTCTAAGGTCAAAAAATGTATTCAAAACTTTTTTATGCCACAAATTGACTAGTATAAATATGGTCTATGGTTTAATTCTATGTTCTGTCCACCTCGCTGTTTGAACAAGAAACATCACTTTTTTGCAACAATTGTTATTTACATTCTCAAAACTCCCCCAATTAAAAGTCTCAGATCACATTATGATAATTGAAAATTCTATAATAGAATAGACACTAACATATACATCTTTTTATTTTTATTTTTCGCTGCTTCCAAAACGGAATTCTGCACTGTTGTATTCACTGGATGTCAGAAACTCCAACAAAATGGCCACATAAATGAAGGACAACTACTATTGTCAAAGAGAGAGACTCGGCACTGATGTAAGCTTCAGAAATCAAAATCATCCACAAAATGGCCGCCGCGATGACTGACAAGCTGCCTAGCCTATAGATGAAGATCCCGCCCGCGACCGGAAGTGACGCGACGGCGATAACGGAAGAACAGACCGAGAAACATAAACAGACTTATTCACTGACCGGAAGTGGGGCGCTTGTGCGCATGCGCAATACGAGTTCTCCTACAAAGGAAGTGGGGCGGAAGTGACGTCGGCCCCGTCCCCGGACTGTTTTAATGAAGTTTTATACTATTTAATACTCGTTTTTCATGTATGAAAAGTTTTATGAGGTTGTTTTTTAATACACTAAGCTACCGTTATACCAGTGTTAAAAAACTCACATAAGTTAATAATATTAGTCCAGACAGGAAGTGATGTCACAACTATCCATTTCTAATTACATGTGCTATAAATAAGAGTACCTGTTCAGTAGTCCCATACCCCTTGATGAAGTCAGAGTGACGAAACGCGTTGGGTGTACCTCCATTGACTCTCCACCTTAAAAAGATAAGCAGCATTCTCTCTTTTTTTGGATATTTTATCATCATTGCCTTTATATTATTTGTCTTATTGTTTTAGCTATCCTTTTAGTTGGTATTAATTTTTAGCATATACCCTCCGGCCTTTAAACCCACTGCGACATTTATTATAATTGGTTTTATACCTTGGTTTTATTTTTTGTATTAATAAATATACTACTATTTTTTAAGTATCCAGCTAGTCTCTTCATATTTATTATAGTTTACTAGACACCGTTGGTCGCTGAAACCCTCATCCCCCCTTTTTTTTATACAATTTAACCTAGGCAGTTTATCCCTGCCTAATACTTGAGGGTTAGCTGACGCCTTGAATTATGTAAGGAGTGTCTGATTCTGTCATATTTATCTATCTCACACACACCTGTGGCGCCATACTTCCACTGCCCAATATATATATATATATATATATATTTCTCTAACGTCCTAGAGGATGCTGGGACTCCGTAAGGACCATGGGGATAGACGGGCTCGGCAGGAGACATGGGCACTTTAAGAAAGACTTTGACTCTGGATGTGCACTGGCTCCTCCCTCTATGCCCCTCCTCCAGACCTCAGTTTGATACTGTGCCCAGTGGAGACTGGGTGCATTTCAGGAGCTCTCCTGAGTTTCCTGTAAAGAAAGCATTTTAGTTAGGTTTTTTATTTTCAGGGAGCCTGCTGGCACCAGACTCCCTGCATCGAGGGACTGAGGAGAGAGAAACAGACCCACTTCTCTGAGTTTCAGGGCTCTGTTTCTTAGGCTACTGGACACCATTAGCTCCAGAGGGATCGGTACGCAGGTCTCACCCTCGCCGTCCGTCCCAGAGCCGCGCCGCCGTCCTCCTCGCAGAGCCGGAAGATAGAAGCCGGGTGAGTATTGAGGAACAGACATCTGAGGCGGCAGAAGACACCTTGATCTTCATTGAGGTAACAAACAGCACTGCAGCTGTGCGCCATTGCTCCCATTCACCTCACACACCTCGGTCACTGTAAGGGTGCAGGGCGCAGGGGGGGCGCCCTGAGCAGCAATATAAACCTCTACTATGGCAAATACACATATATACATGTACAGCTGGGCACTGTACATGTGTATAAAGAGCCCCCGCCATGTTATTGGAAAATTTGAGCGGGACAGAAGCCCGCCGCCGAGGGGGCGGGGCTTCTCCCTCAGCACTCACCAGCGCCATTTTTCTCCACAGCACCGCTGAGAGGAAGCTCCCCGTACTCTCCCCTGCTTGACACACGGTGAAAGAAGGGTCTTAAAGTAGAGGGGGGGGGCACATAATTGGCGCATATACATAACAAAATCGCTACTGGGTAAACATACTGTGTTTTTTCCTGGGTCATATAGCGCTGGGGTGTGTGCTGGCATACTCTCTCTCTGTCTCTCCAAAGGGCCTGGTGGGGAACCTGTCTTCAGAAAAGAGCTTCCCTGTGTGTGTGGTGTGTCGGTACGCGTGTGTCGACATGTCTGAGATTGAAGGCTCACCTAAGGAGGAGGGGGAGTGTATGAATGTAAGGTCTCCGTCGGCAGTGCCGACACCTGACTGTATGGATATGTGGAATGTTTTAAGTGCTAATGTTAATTTATTGCACAAAAGATTAGACAAAGCTAAAGCTGGGGTACAGTCAGGGAGTCAACCCATGCCTGTCCCATTGTCGCCTGGACCTTCGGGGTCTCAGAAGCGCCCACTATCCCAAATAGTTGACACAGATACCGACACGGATTCAGACTCTAGTGTCGACTACGATGATGCAAAATTACAGCCACAGGTGGCTAAATGTATTCGATATATGATTATCGCAATAAAAGATGTTTTGCATATCACTGAGGAACCCCCTGTCCCTGACACGAGGGTACACATGTATAAGGGAAAGAAACCTGAGGTCAACTTTCCCTCCTCACATGAGCTGAACGAATTATGCGAAAAAGCGTGGGAAACTCCAGACAAAAAACTGCAGATTCCCAAAAGGATTCTAATAGCGTATCCTTTCCCGTCGCAGGACAGAATACAGTGGGAATCCTCCCCTAGGGTAGACAAAGCTTTGACGCGCTTGTCAAAAAAGATAGCGCTTCCATCCCAAGATACGGCTACCCTCAAGGATCCTGCTGACCGCAAGCAGGAGGTTACCTTGAAGTCCATTTACACACATTCTGGTACGTTACTCAGACTGGCGATTGCGACGGCCTGGGTTTGTAGTGCTGTAGCAGCATGGACAGATTCCTTATCAGCGGATATTGAGACCCTTGATAAGGATACCATTTTAATGACGCTAGGGCATATAAAAGATGCTGTCTTATATATGAGGGATGCTGAAAGAGACATTACTTTACTGGGTTCCAGGATAAACGCTATGTCTATTTCTGCTAGGCATGTCTTATGGACCCGACAGTGGACAGGTGATGCCGACTCCAAGAGGCATATGGAGTTGTTTCCTAACAAGGGTGAGGAATTGTTTGGAGAAGGCCTCTCGGACCTCGTCTCCACGGCTACGGCAGGTAAATCAAATTTTTTACCATATATTCCCTCACAATCTAAGAAAGCGCCTCATTATCAAATTCAGTCCTTTCGTTACAATAAAAGCAAGAGAGTACGTGGATCGTCCTTTCTGGCCAGAGGTAAGGGCAGAGGGAAAAAGCTGTACAACACAGCCAGTTCCCAGGAACAGAAGTCCTCCCCGGCCTCTACAAAATCCACCGCATGACGCTGGGGCTCCCCTGATGGAGTCCGCTCCAGTGGGGGCACGTCTTCGACTGTTCAGCCACATCTGGGTTCACTCACACGTGGATCCCTAGGCAATTGTTTCCCAGGGTTACAAGTTGGAATTAGAAGAGGTGCCTCCTCGCCGGTTTTTCAAATCGGCCCTACCGAAATCCCCCCTGGAAAGGGAGATAGTGTTGCATGCGATTCACAAATTGTGTCTTCAACAAGTGGTGGTAGAGGTTCCCCTGCTTCAAAGAGGGAAGGGGTACTACTCAACTCTGTTTGTGGTCCAGAAACCGGACGGTTCGGTCAGACCCATTTTGAATTTAAAATCCCTGAACCTTTACTTGAAACGGTTCAAGTTCAAGATGGAAACGCTCAGAGCGGTCATCTCCAGCCTAGAAGGGGGAGATTTTATGGTGTCTCTGGACATAAAGGATGCATACCTGCATGTTCCCATATATCCTCCTCATCAGGCGTACCTGATATTTGCGGTACAGGATTGTCATTACCAATTTCAGACGTTGCCGTTTGGGCTTTCCACGGCCCCGAGAATTTTCACCAAGGTAATGGCGGAAATGATGGTGCTCCTGTGCAAGCAGGGTGTCACAATTATCCCGTACTTGGACGATCTCCTCATAAAGGCGAGATCACGAGAGAAGTTGCTGAACAGTGTATCACTTTCACTAAATGTGTTACAGCGACACGGCTGGATTCTCAATATTCCAAAGTCGCAGCTGAATCCTACAACTCGTCTGCCCTTCTTGGGCATGATTCTGGACACAGACCAGAAGAGGGTTTTTCTTCCGACGGAAAAAGCGCAGGAACTCATGACTCTAGTCATGAACCTGTTGAAGCCAAAACAAGTGTCAGTACATCATTGCACTCAAGTCCTGGGAAAAATGGTGGCGACATACGAAGCCATTCCCTATGGCAGATTCCATGCAAGGACTTTCCAATGGGACCTATTGGACAAATGGTCCGGGTCACATCTGCAGATGCATCAGCGGATCACCCTGTCCCCCAGGGCCAGAGTATCTCTCCTGTGGTGGCTGAAAAGTGCTCACCTTCTAGAGGGCCGCAGGTTCGGCATTCAGGACTGGATCCTGGTGACCACAGACGCGAGCCTCCGAGGTTGGGGAGCAGTCACGCAGGGAAGAAATTTCCAAGGCCTTTGGTCAAGTCAAGAGGCTTGTCTTCACATCAACATCCTGGAACTAAGGGCCATATACAACGCCCTACGTCAAGCGGAGATCTTACTTCGCGATCAACCAGTTCTGATCCAGTCAGACAACGTAACCGCAGTAGCTCATGTAAACCGCCAAGGCGGCACAAGGAGCAGGGTGGCGATGGCGGAAGCCACCAGAATTCTTCGCTGGGCGGAGAATCATGTAAGCGCTCTGTCAGCAGTGTTCATTCCGGGAGTGGACAACTGGGAAGCAGACTTCCTCAGCAGACACGACCTGCATCCGGGAGAGTGGGGACTTCATCAGGAAGTCTTCGCACAGATTGCAAGTCGGTGGGGACTGCCCCAAATAGACATGATGGCGTCCCGTCTCAACAAGAAGCTACAAAGGTATTGTGCCAGGTCAAGAGACCCTCAGGCGGTAGCTGTGGACGCCCTAGTGACACCGTGGGCATTCCAGTCGGTCTATGTGTTTCCTCCTCATAGTCTCATACCCAAGGTGTTGAGGATAATAAGAAAAAGAGGAGTGAGAACAATTCTCATTGTTCCGGATTGGCCATGAAGGACATGGTTTCCGAATCTGCAAGAAATGCTCACAGAAGATCCGTGGCCTCTTCCTCTAAGGGAGGACCTGTTACAACAAGGTCCCTGTCTGTTCCAAGACTTACCGCAGCTGCGTTTGACGGCATGGCGGTTGAACGCCGGATCCTAGCGGAAAAAGGTATTCCGGAGGAGGTCATTCCTATGCTAATAAAGGCTAGGAAGGACGTGACGTCAAAACATTATCACCGAATATGGCGAAAATATGTTTCTTGGTGTGAGGCCAGGAATGCTCCTATGGAAGAATTCCATCTAGGCCGTTTTCTTCACTTCCTACAAGCTGGAGTGAATTTGGGCCTAAAATTAGGCTCCATTAAAGTTCAGATTTCGGCCTTATCCATATTCTTTCAAAAGAAATTGGCCTCTTTACCTGAAGTACAGACTTTTGTGAAGGGAGTACTGCATATTCAGCCTCCTTTTGTACCTCCGGTAGCGCCTTGGGACCTTAACGTGGTGTTAAGTTTCCTTAAATCACATTGGTTTGAACCACTTAAAACAGTGGAGTTGAAATATCTCACTTGGAAGGTGGTCATGTTGTTAGCCTTGGCTTCGGCTAGGCGAGTTTCGGAATTGGCGGCTTTATCACATAGAAGCCCCTATCTGGTTTTCCATATGGATAGAGCGGTGTTGCGGACTCTTCCTCAATTCCTACCTAAGGTGGTCTCATCCTTTCATATGAACCAACCTATTGTCGTGCCTGTGGCTACACGTGACTTGGAGGATTCCGAGTCCCTTGATGTGGTCAGGGCTTTGAAAATTTACGTGGCCAGAACGTCTAGGATCAGAAAAACAGAAGCACTTTTTGTCCTGTATGCAACCAACAAGGTTGGCGGCCCTGCTTCAAAGCAGGCTGTTGCTCGCTGGATCTGTAACACGATTCAGCAGGCGCATTCTACGGCAGGCTTGCCGTTACCAAAATCGGTTAAGGCCCATTCGACTAGGAAGGTTGGCTCGTCTTGGGCGGCTGCCCGAGGGGTGTCGGCACTACAGCTGTGCCGAGATGCTACTTGGTCGGGGTCAAACACCTTTGCAAAGTTCTATAAGTTTGGTACCCTGGCTGGGGAGGACCTCCTGTTTGCTCAATCGGTGCTGCAGAGTCATCCGCACTCTCCAGCCCGTTTTGGAGCTTTGGTATAATCCCCATGGTCCTTACGGTGTCCCAGCATCCTCTAGGAAGTTAGAGAAAATAATATTTTAAACCTACCGGTAAATCTTTTTCTCGTAGTCCGTAGAGGATGCTGGGCGCCCGTCCCAAGTGCGGACTACCTTTGCAAGACTTGTATATAGTTAATGCTTACATAAGGGTTATGTTATAGTGTCATCGGTTTTGGACCGATGCTATGTTTGTTTTTCATACTGTTAACTAGATAGTATATCACAAGTTATACGGTGTGATTGGTGTGGCTGGTATGGATCTTGCCCTTAGATTTACTAAAATCCTTTCCTCGTACTGTCCGTCTCCTCTGGGCACAGTTTCTCTAACTGAGGTCTGGAGGAGGGGCATAGAGGGAGGAGCCAGTGCACACCCAGAGTCAAAGTCTTTCTTAAAGTGCCCATGTCTCCTGCGGAGCCCGTCTATCCCCATGGTCCTTTACGGAGTCCCAGCATCCTCTATGGACTACGAGAAAAAGATTTACCGGTAGGTTTAAAATCTTATTTTATATATATATATATATATATATATATATATATACACACACTGCATCTGCATATGTGGTCTGGTGGAGGTATTTACTTAAGTGTGTGTGTATGTATATGTGTGTATATATATGTGTGTATATATATATATATATATATATATATATATATATATATATTAATTAGAGATGAGCGGGTTCGGTTCCCTGAGAACCGAACCCTACCGCACTTCACTACCCAAGCCCGGATCCGAGACCAGCTCGGGTTTTCCCGCCTGACTCGGAAACTAGAACGAGGCAAAACATCATCATCCCGCAGTCGGATTCTCGCGGGGTTTGGATTCCATATAAGGAGCAGCAAGTCGCCGCCACTTTCACTCCGGCATTGGAGAGTGTAGAGAGAGGACGTGTCTCCGTCCTCAGTGTCCTGCATCTGTTCAGTGGTAGTGTCTTGTGCTGCATCAGTCCAATCACAGTGGTGGTGTCCTCTGTTACCATATGTCCAGTGCTGCTGTATAAGTCCAGTCCAGTGGTGTTGTGTTGTGCTGCATCAGTTCAGTGGTGGTGTATTGTGCTGCATCAGTCCAGTCACAGTGGTGGTGTCCTCTGCTGCCATATGTCCAGTGCTGCCGCATAAGACTACACTGATCATACAGAATGAGAGAAGTGATACTGTGCAGGTGTCACATATAGATAGTAGGAACATGTATCTGCAGTATAATTACACTGATCATACAGAATAAGAGAAGTGATACTGTGCAGTGTCACATACATATAGGAACGTATATATGCACAGTATAATTGCATTGATCATACAGAATAATAGAAGTGATACTGTGCAGGTGTCACATACAGATAGTAGGAATGTGTATCTGCAGTATAATTACACTGATCATATAGAATGAGACGTTATACTGTGCAGCTGTCACATATATATAGTAGGAATGTGTATCTGCAGTATAATTACACTGATCGTGCAGAATGAAAGAAGTAATACTGTGCAGGTGTCAAATACAGATAGTAGGAACATGTATCTGCAGTATAATTACACTAATCATACAGAATGAGAGAAGTGATACTGTGCAGCTGTCACATATAGATAGTAGGAATGTGTATCTGCAATATAATTACACTGATCATACAGAATGAGAGAAGTTATACTGTGCAGGTGTCACATACAGATTGTAGGAACATGTATCTGCAGTATAATTACGCTGATCATACAGAATGAGAGAAGTGATACCGTGCAGGTGTCACATACAGATAGTAGGAACATGTATCTGCAGTATAATTACACTGTTCATACAGAATTAGAGAAGTGATACTGTGCAGGTGTCATACAGAGACAGTAGGAACGTGTATCTACAGTACTTCATTGCACCTCTTTTTCTTCTTTGCATGATGTACTGTTTGGGGACTAGTTTTTTTATAAGTGCCATCCTGTCTGCCATTGCAGTGCCACTCCTAGATGGGCCAGGTGTTTGTGCCGCACACTTCTGTCGCTTAGCTTAGTCATACAGCCACCTCGGTGCAACCTTTTGGCCTAAAAACAATATTGTGAGGTGTTCAGAATAGACAGGAAATTAGTGGAAATGAATGTTATTGAGGTTAATAATACCGTAGGATCAAAATTACCCCTAAATATTGTGATTTTAGCTGTTTTTATGTTTTTTTCAAAAATCATCCAGATCCAAAACTAAAACACGATAGGGTGGTTTTGGCAAAACCAATCCAGATCCAAAACACGAGCATGAAACCAGAGCCAAAACACAAAGGGTGTCATTCCGACCCGATCGCTCGCTGTAGTTTCTCGTAGCGCAGCGATCGGGTCGGAACTGCGCATGCGCCGGCCATCCGTCATTGCCTAGCGATCGCCTCTGAGGCAGAGGCGGTCGCTGGGCGGGAGGGGGCTGTACAGCAGCATTAAGCCGCCGTTTAGAAAGCGCGGTCCGGCCAACGCAGGCGTGGCCGGACCGTTGAGGGGATGCCTTTGCCGTTGTGCGATGCCTTTGCACTTCTGCAGGGGGGGAACGGCACTGACATGCGGGGCGGACTAGCCCTGTGCTGGGCGTCCCCCCGCATGTCAGTGTGAATGATCGTAGCTGTGCTAAATTTAGCACAGCTACGATCAACTCGAAATGACCCCCAAAACACGAAAAGTGCCACTCATTTCCAGTCTATTCTGAACACTGAACACCTCACAATATTGTTTTTAGGCCAAAAGGTTGCACCGAGGTGACTGTATGACTAAGCTAAGCGACACAGGTATGCGGCACAAACACCTGGCCCATCTAGGAGTGACACTGCAGTGTCAGACAGGATGGCAGATTTAAAAAATAGGCCCCAAACAGCACATCATGTGAAGAAGTAAAAGAGATGCAATGAGGTAGCTATATGACCAAGCTAAGTGACACAAGCGTGCGGCACAAACACCTGGCCCATCTAGGAGTGGCACTGCAGTTGCAGACAGGATGGCACTTAAAAAAACTAGGCCCCAAAAAGCACATCATACGAAGAAGTAAAAGAGATGCAATGAGGTAACTGTATGACTAATTTAAGCGACACAAACAACATGGGATGTGCTGGAATTTGGCCAGATGTAATACACGCACAATATTGGTGGCACAGGAGAGGGTACTCTAATCCACACACACACACATGGTAAAGCCTGTAAAATTAATTTGGATAATAATAAACCTTTTATTTGGCGCTATTATAACAATATGCAGTACAGGCAAGCATACCCCTACACCACACAGAGCAAACCCTGTAAAAATTATTTTAATTACATATTAATAACCCCTCTAAGTGGAGTAAATAATATACAGCACAGGACAGTACCACTGGAATTATACGGCAGTACCACTGGAATTATACGCCAGTACCACTAGAATTATACGGCAGTATCACTGGAATTATATGGCAATATCACTGGATTTATACGGCAGTACATAAAAGGAATGGAGGAACGGGATGTGCTCTGCACCAGCTGAATAATTAGTATTAACTTGAAAAGAGAACCCTGACTAATGTCCATTAATGAATCGTCCACTTATTACTGGATATTCGGGGGTGCTACCAGAGACCAATTGTATTGTACAGAAGAAAAAAGAGAAAGAATGTCTCTTTGTTGGCGCACATGATTATACGGCAGTACCACTGGACTGGATTTATATGGCAGTATCACTGGATTTATATGGCAGTATCACTGGAATTATACGGCAGTAATACTGGACTTATACGGCAGTACCACTGGACTGGATTTATACAGCAGTATCACTGGAATTATACGGCAGTACCACTGGATTTATACGCCAGTACCACTGGATTTATACGCCAGTACCACTGGATTTATACGCCAGTACCACTGGAATTATATGACAGTACCACTGGACTTATACGGCAGTACTAATGGAATTATACGGCAGTACAACTGGAATTATACAGCAGTACCAGTGGACTGAATTTATACGGCAGTATCACTGGAATTATACAGCAGTATCACTGGAATTATACGGAAGTACCACTGGACTTATACGGCAGTACCACTGGAATTATACGGCAGTACCACTGGAATTATACGGCAGTATCACTGGAATTATACGGCAGTACCACTGGAATTATACGGCAGTACCACTGGAATTATAAGGCAGTACCACTGGAATTGTACAGCAGTACCACTGGAATTGTACAGCAGTACCACTGGACATATACGGAAGTATCACTGGAATTATTTGGCAGTACCACTGGACATATATTGCAGTATCACTGGATTTATACGACAGTACCACTGGACATATACTGCATTATCACTGGATTTATACGACAGTACCATTGGACATATACGGCAGTACTACTGGATTTATACGGCAGTATCACTGGATTTATACGACAGTACCACTGGACATATACTGCATTATCACTGGATTTATACGACAGTACCATTGGACATATACGGCAGTACCACTGGACATATATGGCAGTACCACTGGAAATAGACGGCAGTATCACTGGACATATACGGCAGTATCACTGGACTGGATTTATATGCCAGTACCACTGGATTTATACCGCAGTACCACTGGACATATATGGCAGTATCACTGGAATTATATGGCAGTACCACTGGACATATACGGCAGCACAGGGACACCACCACTGGACTGATGCAGGACAACACAGCACCACTGCAATGGACTGGACTTATACAGCAGCACTGGACATATGGCAGCAGAGGACACCATCACTGTGACTGGACTGATACAGCACAAGACACTACCACTGTACTGATGCAGGACAACACGGTACCACTGCACTGGACTTATACAGCTACACTGGACATATGGCAGCAGAGGACACCACCACTGTGACTGGTCTGATGCAGCACAAGACACTACCACTGAACTGATGCAGCACAAGACAGCACTGGAATCGCCACCCCACTTTCCCTCCTGCACAGACACTGAGGACGGAGACACGTCCTCTCGTTACACTCTCCGGGACTGGAGTGAAAATGGCGGCGTTGCACGGCTCCTTATATGGAATCCAAACCCCACGAGAATCCAACAGCGGGATGATGACGTTTTGCCTCGTTTTGGTTTCCGAATCAGGCGGGAAAACCCGAGCCGGGCTCGGGTAGTGAAGTTCGGGGAGGTTCGGTTCTCATGGAATCGAACCCGCTCATCTTTAAATAAAAACTTACGGGTTACTTACCTAAAAGTTGCTTCATTGTTTTCCCTCTGCATTGTCAGGGTGCCTCTTGCAGGCGGCAGCAGAATGACAGCGACACTGCAGGTGCTGCTTGCTGCTGGAGAGCCGGGATCCAGGGGCCTGGAGGAAGTGCATCAGGGCTATGAGGAGTGGCAGCGGTGGTGCCTCTTGGGAGCCATATTTACATTCACCTCCTATGTGCCTTCACATGACTTTTTGTTACATGTGTCTACATGGAGGAAGCGCTGAGGAACTATGTGATAGTGGCCTGATAGTGGCGGCTGCCCCTGATTAGTCCCACAGCAAGGGCTGTGGTAAAAAGAGGAGGTCGCATACAGAGACATCCTTCAGTTTTTTGCTAGATAAATTCAGTGGCGCCATCTAGAGGCCGGTGCCCCTAGGCAGCTGCCAAAAGCTGCCTAATGGTAGAGCCGGTCCTGAGCCTATGCACAAACACCCTGTTCCCTCCAGTTATACACATTCAGTTTTGAGCAGAGAGGCATATAGCATTGAATCAGGCATCATTACTTATACTGTAATGAATATGCTTGGCTAGGAAGCGTGCTCAGTGTGAAAAATCACAACAGTCAAAAGGTGTAAATTTGCTTATGGCGTTTCAAACAGTACAAATGCAATTTGTGTTTGCAAATAAGGAAAATATTGCCTGCTGTTGCATTTAGCACATACATATTGGACAGCTTCATTTTACATTGTGACTTACAGTTAAGTTAGGACATGCCCCCCCCACCCAACCACAGTTAAACCCCCTCTACTCCGACAGCATAATATGCTGCTAATTCTTAATGAAGTGTTTATATGATGATCATTTGCAATAAAACATATTTGTACTTGTGCTAGGTGAGCAATAACAGACATATAACATAATCTTATTACACTTGTAGCACACCCGCGATGGGATAAGCAACTGGAAAGCTCTATACAGGGAGTGGGCTCTGAGGTTATCCTGAACTGTTCAGCCTCCGGGAAGCCAGAACCAGAAATCCGATGGCTAAGAAATGGAATTCCTCTGACAAGTAAAATCTTATTATTGTACTAACATCTGTATAACATAGCAACCCCTCATTTATAACAGGGAATGGAGCGCTGGTTGTGGTAATTAGTGTGTGGGTGCAAAGCTGAAAAGGAAAAAATTAGTTCAAAATGTTTAAGGTCTTTTGAGAGAAATTGTAGCAAGAGCCTGGTGGTGCCTTTCAGGGGTCCACAGTTGTGATCAGTTGTCAGTGGATGAGGAGGTGGATCCCTGGCTACCTGGCCCTATCCTACCTTCTTTTCTTCTGGCGCTTGGTCACTCTTCTTTTGTGGTTATATCCCCAGCTGGCACCGCTCATGCAGCCGGAAGTCGCGATGACGTCACTTCTGGTGGGGCGCAATTCCGTTCCCAGGACAGAGGTTCCATTCACATGCAATAACGAAATATCTGACCAAAAAATGGAAAGAAAAAAAAAACATAATAAAAAAAGCTATATTAATTGGTATTTGGATGACAGTGTATAGATCGACAACATTTGGTCAACATGCATTAGGTCAACAGATGAAAAGTCATCAGTGCTTAAGGTCGACCGGCACAAAAGGTCGACAGGTTAAAAAGTTCACCATGACAATGGTCGACACACAAATGATCAACACGTTTTTGTTTTCTTTTTTACATGTTTTTGCAGCATTTGCTTTATTTATAATACACGTGGGCTACGATTGGGAATAGTAACCTGTGGCGATAGCGGTGTAAGCCACCTTGCCTGAAGCGTGGCGAGTGAAGCGTGCCTGCGAGGGTATAATTTTGTACTGATAGTGGTGACATAATTCCAAACATATAACATAAAAACTTGTGTCGACCATTGTCATGTAAACCTTTTACCCCGTTGACCTTTTATACCTGTTGAGCTAATGCATGTCGACCATTTGGATTCGACTGATTGAATGTCGACCTAAATACTGTAGAACCTCCATACCATATTAATTATGTGATACTCAGAAGATGTTAAACTCATTCTGAATTGCATAAAATATTTATATGAAGCTCACAGGGATTGCTGACATCTCAGGGGTGATGTGATGTAACCGTAGTTGTCTCAGAATAGTGTGGTTCAAACACGTATCTTCACAAATAGTGATTAGTGGGATGTGAAGCTATGGACCCCCTCTGATGAGAATACTCCAGTGGACCCCTGTACTGTATTTCCATTCTGTGATAAACTGCACAGGGACATTCTCCTGTTAACCCTTGCAACGGGGCGGGAGAACTCTCTGAGTGCCTGTCCTGGAGAATTCTTCTGTAGACCACTTTAATGGGGGTAATCTTCAATTGATCCCTGGATTAGTCACTGACCATTGGGCATTCCTCTGAGGAACCTTGTAATAGGGGGACATTATCCAGTAAGACCCTTCTAATGGTGGACATGCTCGTATAGACCACTGTCATGAGTGATATTCCCTAATTAACTCTGGTGATACTGTCATTGCAAACTGCAAAAAGTTGTTCCCAGTGTACGACACAAACAGGTGATACTATGGTTCCCAGTGCACGACACACACAGGTGATACTATGGTTCCCAGTGTACCACACACAGGTGACAACCTGCGATACTGTAGACTTTATTAATCAAGTAGAGCCAGTCATGAGAATCTCTGATTTTCTGTGACTGTTTTGGTGGTTTTTAAAATAACATTTCCAAACACCATACTCTTTAGTGTTGGCTTTAATAAAACTGACGTTTTAACAACCCCTGGCAAAATTCAGATTTTGATAAATTTCCACTTGATAAACAAACTCTTATATGTACTACAATACTAGGCCATACAACAGCTGCGCTCCTCTTGCAGCCCACTGTGTTGCTAGGAGTGGGAGCTGCAGTGCATAATGGGAATGCAGTAGAAGTTGCTGCTTCTTATAATAGGCCCTTGAATATTTTTATCCCCAGGCCCGTGAGGCCCTTAAGGTGGTTACACACTAGGCGATGTGCTCGGTGAGTGACATCGCCTAGTGTTTCCTCTCCCGGCCCGGGCCGCCTAACGGTGGGAATACACATCGCCGGAGCATGCAGCTTTGGACGATGAGTCCAAATTGAGCTGCATGCACAGCCGAGACAGAGGGTCGTTAACCTGCGGGACCGCGCAACGCTCACCGTCAGCTGCATACACACTCGGAGATATAATGAATTCATACTGACCTACTTTTGATGCCTCCTGTCCAGGAGAAACCTGGAGGGAAAATGCAGCAGGAAACTTTGGGGGGGGCGGGGCTTGGCACTGACATATCCAAGCCCTGCCTCCACCTCGGAAAATGTCATGAATTGCAGGTCCGTAGGAAGAGGACGTGGCTAAAATGTTGCAATTCCGTAAATTGTAGCCCCGCCCCCACCCACAGATCCACGAATGCCGGCAATTATCTCTCCATCCTTCCCACTTCACTAGGGTGCGGGCAGGATGCGGGAGATCTACCTGCTCTTCTGGGTGTGCTGGGGACTACCCCAAAAATCAGGAGCCTCCTGCAACTTCTGGGAGAGTAGGCAAGTATAAGTAACTATATCGCTCAGGAGGGGAAAAATTAGCGATATAGTTTACATGTCCTGATGTTTTAAGATTTTTTTTATCTTGTGGTGGATCATTCTTCTGTCTCTGTCAAAGTGGAACAATTTGATAACTATATTTATTCTTTATTAAGGGGAGACACTTCCTCAAAATCATCAAATGAAAGAGAGTTTGATATTTATTCACTCACTTCAGCAATCAGACAGTGCGGTGTACCAATGTGAGGCAACAAACAAGCATGGAACCATTTTCAGCAGCGCTAACATCAATGTACTAGGTAAGTCATGTGCAATAATGACTTCACTGTTAAGTGTGCCAGCCAGCATAGTATGTCTCAACGGGTTGGTTATGTGTGACTGGCGGCCAGGAGATCGCCGGTCACAATACCGATGGCGGGATCCCGGCATTTAGATGCCTGGCGGGTGGGAGGGGGCGAGCGCAACAAAGCGCCTTGCGGACTCACTGTGCTCGCCATGCTGCAGTTTCACCATGCCACAGGTTCTATTCCCACTTTATGGGTGTCGTGGGAATAGTCCCTGTTGGTCAGCATGCCGACCGTCAAGATAGTGAGGGTTCGGGATGTAGGTCTCCCTTCTCAACAGGGAATCTGGTTTACCTCTAGCTACAGAGGATAGATGTGTCCTAGTTAACATCAATCAAGATAACAGCCACAGTTAGCAATTTGTAAAAATCAAGGGGGTAATTCTGAGTTGATCGCAGCAGCAAGAAAGTTAGCAATTGGGCAAAACCATGTGCACTGCAGGGGAGGCAGATATAACATGTGCAGAGAGAGTTAGATTTGGGTGGGTTATTTTGTTTCTGTGCAGGGTAAATACTGGCTGCTTTATTTTTACACTGCAAATTAGATTGCAGATTGAACACACCACACCCAAATCTAACTCTCTCTGCACATGTTATATCTGCTCCCCCTGCAGTGCACATGGGGGGTAATTCTGAGTTGATCGCAGCAGGAATTTTGTTAGAAATTGGGCAAAACCATGTGCACTGCAGGGTTGGCAGATATAACATGTGCAGAGAGAGTTAGATTTGGGTGGGTTATTTTGTTTCTGTGCAGGGTAAATACTGGCTGCTTTATTTTTACGATGCAATTTAGATTGCAGATTGAACACACCCCACCCAAATCTATCTCTCTCTGCACATGTTATATCTGCCTCCCCTGCAGTGCACATGGTTTTGCCCAATTGCTAACAAAATTCCTGCTGCGATCAACTCAGAATTACCCCCATGGTTTTGCCCAACTGCTAAAAAATGTCCTGCTGCGATCAACTTGGAATTACCCCCCAAATAAAATTAATGAAAATAAAAAAATATATATAAAAGGTATTTGAATAAAATAACATATAAAACCCAAAAATATATATATCAGTACATTGATCCCTAAAGTTACAAAAAGATTATAGGCTCATTAATTAGCTCCTGCCTCCAGGAACAGTAGATATTTATTACAATAAAGCTTTATTACAATGACGCTACTTGCTAAACCATATTTAAGATGAGAATAATTTCTTCTTGCAAATCAGCTCACCATTCAAGGTTGTAATGTAAAAGCAGCAAACAAAATGGGGACCAGTGTATTTAATGTGAACACCCAATAGGATTCTCTTTTTCAGAAGACAGGTAGGATATACAGTTATTTTTTTACATACAGGGTAAATGTGGCTGCCTTTGACTGTAGAATACACGTACTGGACAGCTTTACTTTGACACTGCACTTTAGATACAGTATGAGCAGGAAGATCACACATCTTCCAAATCTAAGGGGTCTATTTACTAAGCCTTGGACGGAAATAAAGTGGATGGAGATTATGGGGGATGTTCAATTATCCGCAGCGTCTGCGGGTGTAAAATTATCGCTGGGGGGGCTATCTAAACTGGCGCATGCTGTGGCTTATCAGGGATTTAGTTTCACCTTCCTCCGGCAGGCGAAATAAAATCCCCGATAACGGCCCTGTTTTCATCCGAAAACGGGGCTATTTCACCCGAAAACACACAGGTTTCACTGAACCTATGTGTTTACGGGTGTAAAAGCACTTTTTAACGGACGTGCTAAGCGACTAGCCCGACCAACACCCGAAGAAACATTAGGGTTTTTTTACTCCCGATGTCTCTTCGGGGCTTATTAGATATCCCGAAAGTATCAGCCAATCAGCTCCTAACTGTAATTTTTCAAACCTAATCTGTGCCATGGCAATTAGAAGCTGATTGGCTGGTACTTTATCTCTGTCCACTTTATCTCCAACCAAGGCTTAGTAAAAAGACCTCTAAATCTCTCTGCACACATTCAATCTGCTCCACCTGCAGTGCAACATGATTTTTGCCAAGATGTACAGTTAATTTTTTTGATTTGCTTTGGTCCCAGTGTCTGTCATTGATGACCAGTGTTGGACTAGAGCATGAAGGAAATGCATTGATAGAAGCCCATGAACTAGTATGTGGGCCACAATGAAGACACGGCATGTTACATATGGGGTGTGGCTAGCAGCCAGAAGCAGCTTGCCTGGGATTCATAATGTCGACAAGCATTGCCGACATTATACCAACAAAGTTTAAATGCAGTCAAAGCATTTAACGGGTGTTGGCATTTACATTCTGACATTAAACTGGCCTCGGCATACTGCTGCCGATCTACACTATGAATATCATATACAGTACAGAATGCACACCGGGTTGGTCAGCCCACGCATGTATTAGTCACCAGAACGGAAGCATTTAGAAGTGTTTTATTCCTAGAATGTTTTATTAGAGTATTATTCATCATATAGACATTTGCATCAAAAACCTTGTTTGTTTTAAATTCCTTTCCTATTGTTGGCCTCTGCATCATGCTGTCTGAGGTCAACAACAGCCAGGGCTGATGTATTCAGTATCTGGCCTTCAATAAAGCTCTAATACATGTAATTCTTTTATTTGTCTGTCATTTATTCATTTATTTTCTATTTTTCCATTTTCAAATTGCTGACTTGAATTATAGTTTTGTTGCCACTTAAATAATGTTCCATTTACAAAACCCTATGTGTCTCTGTTAATTTTTCCATTTTATTTCCTGTTAAATAATAGCAGTAGCAAATTGTCTTTTGATTCCCTTCATTCTATCATTTAGAGACGTATATTTATATATATATTTTTTAAATGTTAATTCTATCCTTATTAATCATGTCCTCATATTCCTCAGTGGTTCCTCACAAAACGTCCAGTGTGAGTTCTGGATCTAGGGGGTAATTTCAAGTTGATCGCAGCAGGAATTTTTTTAGCAGTTGGGCAAAACCATGTGCACTGCAGGGGGGGCAGATATAACATGTGCAGAGAGAGATAGATTTGGGTGTGGTGAGTTCAATCTGCAATCTAAATTGCAGTGTAAAGATAAAGCAGCCAGTATTTACCCTGCATAGAAACAAAATAACCCACCCAAATCTAACTCTCTCTGCAAATGTTATATCTGCCCCCCCTGCAGTGCACATGGTTTTGCCCAACTGCTAAAAAATTTCCTACTGCGATCAACTTGGAATTACCCCCCTAATGTAGCCGAAACATAAACAGTATGCTTTGGAGTTTCACTTAACCATCATAAGTTATTGTATATAGTAACCAGGCTCTTTTATTCTCCCTACAGACATCCCACCATTGGTACTGACTACTGATAACAGAACATACACCACAGTGTTGGGGCACAATATCTCCTTATTTTGTGATACCTTTGCTGTCCCCCTTGCAGATGTTATATGGTGAGTGAATGTCCCTTTGACCTGCTACTAACTTAAAAACAAAAATGTACATATTCTGGGCCCGATTCTGAGAGCATGCAACTTGGAATGAGACTGAATCCATCGATTTTTTGACGTACGGACCACAGTCATTTCTTTTCGGACACTAAATGGGTGGCCACAATATGAACGCACACAATAAAACCATGTCAGGGGTGTGTCAGGGTATGTTTTGTAGCCAAAGTTACCCATGTTTTTGAGTCATGCATATGCTTTATGAATGCCAAATTCAGATCTCACGCATTTCGTCCTGAGGACTTCTATATCTATACAGCAAAGAAGGCCTTGTAGCTGGAGACCAGTGAACTTCTTTGAGGTATACACATAGTAAGGGACCCATAGTTATATAGGGTCCAGTGTGGGCTTTATCTCATCTATACTATTGGACAAAGCTGTCATTGGATAAACATTGTTGTTTTTTTTGTATCATTATAGATGCATCTTGGCCATATAGGGGTGTATTCAATACCTGTCGGGTCCTTTCCATCGGAAAGGACCCAACAGGTGAGTATTGATAAAGCTAATTATTTACCTTTTAACATAAGCTATTTACTAATACCGTGTAGCCGTAATGGCCGCTAAACCACGTGCACGTGCTACGCACTTCGTACGCTATTTGCGTACAAAGACCTCACACGTGGTACGCAAGTTACGTACACACGCTGCGCTGGGTGTACGGAATACACACAGCGAGCGTACACACAGACAGTAACCTTTATAAACTTTAAACACAGAATATGCTTACACTGTAAACCTTAATACCGTGGTACTATAATGGTGTAACACTGAACCTTTGTGAGTATGCAAGCTGTTTGAGCAATTGAGATGCTCTGAAACCCTTAGCACTTATATGGTGAATCACACAAACACTTGTTAAGGTTCCAACACCTTACCAGATGATTTTTTTAGTAAGTAAAAGGGAAAAGAATACAGATCACAGCTTATACACTACAAACCTAACATTAATAACTAAACGGAATAACTAAATAGAAATATAGACAATAGCGAACGATCGTAACACAGATACATATAATAAACACAAAGAGAATAAAATGGCAAACACTTAAAGGATAACAAGATGAGAACGAATTGCATACACACAGAGTAATGAAATGGCCACAGAGAAAACTTACACACGTGGGAATGAATCGCATGCGCTATCTGGAAACCAGCTCTCAGTCATCACGGGGAAAACCTTGTGGAGAGAAGTGAGAGCTGGTCTGGCTGTGGGGGTCTTTATATACACAGCATACTGTACACTACAAAGGGCCTTACAATCTCATTGTTCATTGGACACAGGAATGTCCCTCTGCATTATAACCAAAGGTCATCGGTGGATTCGAACAGGTGGGCTGTGACTATTTCAAACTGCTCAGGTGGGAGGAATCCTCAGGATTCCCGCCGTATGGATAATGAACTGCAAATACTGTAAATGTCTATAAACTTCTTTTAAACATAACTATACGCAGGAGCGACTAATCTCTTCCTAACCAACACCGGATTGTTTCTAATAAAATACTCTTCAGTTAGGTACTAGACACCACTGTTCAACCTTTGTCAGACCCTTCGTATCATGCAAAGAGGAATCCCTATGTCCACGAACCATTTACACTAAACATACTTGCAGACATTATTAAGGGGATTAATATCTACAAAACACACTATAAAGGTTAACTATGCTATAAACGAGTCGCCCGCTACAAGCTCATAAACTCTACCGTAAATACGCATATACCGCGCGTAATCGCCGGAGCGAGCGTACGCAATTTGCGGACATGTGCACGTACAGCAGACTAAATGCACGAGCAGCGGGCATGTGCATGGGGTTAGTATATGGCAATGTGAAGCACGATATTTTTCGACTTTGGCAGTCACCAATAACTGCCACTTCCTAAACAATTCAAACAGAAAAATATATGTCATCATGTAAATACCTTTTTATGATTGGGTAGAGGGAGGAGAGGAGAAGGTGGGAAAGATATGACCTAGTGAGATAATAAAAGCATGTGTGTATGAGATCCATGTCTGAGGGGTCATGTATCATTGTGCCGTACGTGTTTTAAATCAAGCTTCGAGGTATTGCGAAGTATACATTTGAATCCTTCTTATCCCGTATTAAGGGTCTGTGGATGGGCTGTCAAACTCTACCGAGCTCTTTCCGGCTTTTGGTTACAACAAATGGGGTGCACATTAGTTGATGATACATGAAGGGGGAGAATATGTGAATGCTAATATGTGAAAATCACCTGTCGACTATGTGGGATACTACCTGGAGGTTGTAGAGATGAAGATAAGAAACAAGCGTTTTAAATGCAGTCATATAACTATGTGAGGTTTAGTATACAGTCGCCGATTGGGGTCTTGTTGATGTCTTGTCTGGTGTCTTGTTGGGATCGTCGGGTCTTTACTGTAGCTTTGAGGTTTATTGGCAAACAAAAAGCTTCTTCAAGTGTCCATAAGAAGAATTACAGTCTCTAAAAAGCTCATCAGGTGTCAAAAAGAAATTTCAGTCTCTAAAAGCTCATCAGGTGTCTGTGACACAGTTCATCATTGGTCTTGTATAAATGGTCATCAAATTCTTCTTCCAGGCTGATCTCTTGATACCTCGGGGAAAATCAAAGGAGAAACGGGTGAAAGAAACGGACCGTGGAATCACATTTTATCACAACATTGTCTCGATTGACGGGTCATATATCAAATTAGTTGTTGTTACAATGCCTTCACTCCTCAGACTCATCAATTTGGTACTACGCTTGCAATTTGTTAGAATTCGAACACATCTGAATACCAGACCAATCAGTACGATAACTCCCAAAACACACAAGAGGAACTTTCCTACATCCATGATGACTCCCTGAGCCCATTCACCTAAACCTGAGAACCAATTTCGTGGGTTCAACCAAGACACCCAGCCAGTCAATTAATTTCCCACAGCAGCGAGTGTAAGGTTGTGCCTCCTTCGAAACTCCCGCTTTAATTGCAATATATCATCCATTTTTCGATCTATAACCTCGGTTGGGTCCTCAGTGCTGTTAGTGATGTATGTACAACATTTCACGCCATACTGAGTCGCTAGGGTGACACAATACCCGCCTGTTACCGCTGTGAGGTAATTGAGAACCATTCTATGCTGGACCAGCTCTGTTTTGTAGGCTTGAAGCTCTCTTCCAGTATACCTAAAGGTGTCATCGTACATCTCGGTGATATTATCTATCAGGTTCGCCAGCGCATTAATATACCTATAATTTATAACTCCTCTGGCGGTACGGGTGATATCTATCGCGAGAAGGACTTGAATCCCGGTGGATTCGTGAATCAAATCAGAGGCTGCATGCTCTGTTCTATCTACAAGGTGTCTTTTAACAATGTGTTCGTAATGAGTGTGAGTGTAAGGAGCTTGAGCATTGCTGTGAATGTCTTTCATTTTGTTATGGGTAATGGTCATTATTTCAGGCAGTACTTTTCCAACGTAACACAATCCCTCTGAGTTTGGGGCAAGCCACTTATACGCCTTTCTCCCACATATGAAATATGACTCATCGGGGAGAACATATGGGATAGAAAAGGACATGACCATATTACAAACCTTCCATGAAAACAGTCCTATCCCTAACTCTCTCATTTGTCTAGTACACGTATCAGGCTGTATGACATGTGCACAGTATCCTGGTGATACTTCTCCAACTCGCATGATCCTACTTCCTAGAGTGTACCTATACTGGAAATATTTTCCACTGTTGGCTATGTGGCGTATAAGCTCTGAATCTATGGGCATTCTGTCGGCTCTGTGCGAAAATGTCATGGTTTGGTTGTTCCATGACACCTCCCAATTTCCCGGCTTTCGGGGATTGGAAATATTAAAACATATTAGGGACCTATCTACGTGGTATTGTTGGAGCTTCAAACTAGGAGGACTAGAAATATTAAATATCTTGTCCACCGGTCTCCCACCCTTTAACTCAAGTACCTCTTCTACCGTTAAAGGATATGGCACTAGTCCTGACTTTCTATGACCTTGAGGTACTTGTGAGCACACCCAACAGTCTGTCTGATTTTACACTTTACCCACCAATGAGTGATAGTCACTCAATGGATGCCGGTCCATGTTGATATTAAAACGGGACTGACATTCCTTGATGCAACCGTCCTCAACTATGTTGTCACAATTCCTACAGATACAATTCTCTTCAGCTAACAATCCTTCACAATGTCTATTACTAACATGGCTACCAGATCGTTTTCTGATACTCGCCTTTTCTTGGTGATTGTGTTGCTCTTGGAATTCTACGCCTCCATCCTGATCATCAGATCCCATTCCAGATCCCTCTTTGGCCTCTCTGGTACTCTCGCCGAAACAGACTGCTCTGGTCAACAACAGGGTCAACAGGAAAATCCGGAACACAGTCTCTTGGGGCAAGTCCATCTTAGAGGAGGGAAAGGAGAAGATTAAGAAGGGGGGAGGAGAATAGGAGGGAGATGGGAACTGGGGAAAAATGAAAAGAAAAAAAAATGAAAATGAAATCTTGGCTCGACAACCGCCTCCGATCTTATTGCTTTCAGTGCTCAGGTGCCGTCTCAACCTTCCTGAAACAGACACTCTAACGATACAATTTCCTCTACCGTCTGTTCTTTGTCACGGGACCTCTCTGGATCAGCGACCTTCTTACAGTGAGACGAATGAACCCAAGTCTCTCTCTCGGCAACCTTTAACGCTGTCGTGCTGGTCAATAAGACTTGATATGGTCCTTCCCATCTGTCAATAAGGCAACCTGAGCGTAGAAAGTTTCGAATCATTACATAATCCCCAGGTTCAATGTCATGACAATTACTATCTGGCAGATCAGGAATCACTAGCTTTAGATTATCATTTTGATTCTTTAACTGCTTACTCATCTTAACCAGATACTTTACAGTTACTTCATTGTTACATTTCAAATCATCCTGGGGGTCAATCATTACATGGGGTTGTCGACCAAAAAGAATTTCAAAAGGAGACAGATTAAGAGGGGACCTGGGGGTGGTTCTAATGCTATACAATACAAGTGGCAAAGCTTCCTGCCACAACAATCCTGTGTCAGCCATCACCTTGCTCAATTTGTTCTTAATAGTGCTGTTTACTCTTTCCACTTTCGCACTCGCCTGGGGGCGATACGGAGTATGCAGCTTACTATTAATTCCCATTAATTTACACATTACCTGAAAGACTTCACCTGTAAAATGGGTACCCCTATCGCTTTCAATTATCCTAGGGATACCGTACCTACACACAAATTCCTGCACAATTTTCTTTGCGGTAAACGTAGCGGTATTTGTGGCAGCGGGGAATGCTACAACCCAATTTAAAAACACATCAATACAAACCAGTACATACTTTAAATTTCTACAAGGTGGTAATTGTATGAAATCAATTTGTATTACCTGGAAAGGACCATCTCTAGGAGGGATATGGGATGGCTCTGTTGGTATTGCCTTTCCGATATTCTTCCTCAAGCAGGTGAGACATGTCATTGCTCTTTTACCCGCATGGGAAAAAAATCCTGGTGCGCACCAATAAGCTCTTACCAACTTACACATTCCTTCTTTACCTAGATGAGTCAGCCCATATGCCGCTTCCGCTAGACTTGGAAGGTATGCTCTGGGTGCCACTGGCTTACCCTGTCCATCTGTCCAGAGTCCTGAGGACTCCTGGCCATATCCTTTTGACCTCCAAACTGTCTTTTCCAGCGGGAAACACAAGTTTTGCATTTCACACAATTTTCTGTGTGTTTACAGTATTAAATACCATCAGTTGTGTACTGTCTGTTTGTATGGGGTTACTTGCTGCTGATTTAGCAGCTTCGTCTGCTCGGCTGTTACCAAGTGATACCGGGTCTTGGCTATACGTGTGAGCTTTACACTTGATAACAGCCACTCTGTCGGGTTCCTGTATCGCTGTTAGAAGTCTTTTGATGTGGGTTGCATGTGCCACGGGTGTGCCAGCTGCCGTCATGAAATTTCTGAGGCGCCATAGGGCCCCGAAATCATGAACTACTCCAAAGGCGTACCTAGAATCTGTGTAAATATTGGCTGACTTACCTTTAGCCAATTCGCATGCTCTGGTTAGGGCGACCAGCTCAGCAACTTGTGCTGAGTGAGGTGGGCCCAGGGGTTCCGCTTCTATGGTACCTTTGTCATCTACGACTGCGTATCCAGTACACAAGTCTCCCGAGTCCGTCTGTCTGTGACAACTACCGTCAGTGTAGAAAGTAAAATCTACATCTTCCAGTGGATTGTCACTGATGTCAGGCCTTGCCGTGAAATTTTGGGTCAAATATTCCATACAATCATGTGAGTCAGTGTCTGTACTAAATCCTCCCTCTCCATCCTTCTCATCCTCCACTCTTTGTGCCTGTCCAGGCACACCTGGGAGATACGTTGCTGGATTTAGTGCACTGCATCTCTTTATGGTGATGTTTACAGGAGCCATTAGTGCTAACTCCCACCTTGTAAACCGTGCAGATGAGACGTGTCTGGTTTGGGCCGAATTTAATAATGCTGACACTGCATGAGGTGTATGGATTGTGAGGTTGTGTCCTAGCACTATGTCTTCGCTTTTAATCACTAGTGAAGTGTCTCAGTCCTTGGGTCAAACAATGCCCCAAATATTTTACCTTGGTTTGGCATAATTGTAACTTGTCCTTTGAAACCTTGTGTCCTGTATCAGAAAGATGAAACAGAAGCTGTTTCGTATCTCTCAAGGACGATTCGAGTGAATCAGAACACAGCAGTAAGTCGTCTACATACTGTATTAATATTGATCCGCTCTCAGGTTGAAAGGATTGTAAACAATCATGCAAAGCCTGCGAGAAAATACTTGGGCTGTCGATGAAACCTTGTGGTAAACGAGTCCTGGTGTACTGTACTCCTCTATATGTAAATGCAAACAAATATTGACTGTCAGGGTGCAGAGGTACCGAGAAGAAGGCGGAGCAGAGGTCAATTACAGTGAAAAATTTGGCAGTGGGAGGGATCTGCATAAGTATGACAGCTGGATTTGGCACTACGGGGAATTGGCTCTCAACTATTTTGTTGATTCCCCTTAGATCCTGCACTAACCTGTAACCCCTCCCCCCACTCTTTTTCACAGGGAAGATGGGACTATTGGCAGTGCAGGACGTTCTAACCAGAATGCCCTGTTGTAGCAATCGCTCTATTACTGGGTAAACTCCTAACTCCACCTCTGGCTTCAGAGGATACTGTGGGATTTTTGGAGCTATCCTACCATCTTTTACTTGAACTACTACAGGAGCTACATTTGCCATCAATCCAGTGTCTTGTCCATCCTTGGTCCAAAGTGATTCCGGTATCTGGGAAATCATTTCCTCTACCTTGGACGGACACTTATCTGTAACAGCAGTATGCGTCATTAATCTTTGTGGGAAATCTAGCATATCCTGTACTTCCTGAGCGTGATTCTCGGGAATATCTAAGAACACACCTCCAGGAGTACAATATATGACACATCCCATCTTGCAAAGTAAATCTCTACCAAGTAGATTAGTCGGAGCCGATGCAGCTAGCAGAAAGGAGTGCTTGGTCTGCAAAGGCCCTATCGTAATCTCTGCTGGTTTGCTTAAAGGGTAGTGTTGTACTACTCCTGTTACTCCCATGGCTGGAATTGTCTTACCAGTGGTCTTTATACCCACTGTTGAATTTATCACTGACTTGGCCGCCCCCGTATCTACAAGGAAAGGTGGAGATCTACCAGCTACATCAATTGTGACCTCGGGTTCACTGCCAAGGCTCGCAATTAATTTCACTGGCTGCAGACTACAGGTGTGGCCCCACCCCTATTGTATGTGGTGACCTCCCTGGAGTGCGTTGGCAGCTACAACATGTGAAGGGGGCAACTGGGAATTATCAGAGACTTGCCAGTCCCTTTTTGGTGGGTACCTTTTTGTTTCCCCTGCATGTGGCTCATAACTCCGTCTCTGCGGTCCCTGGTCCCAATTTCGTGTGTCTTGTCGTTGTCTAGGGGGTTGATATACCTTGTGTGTGTCTTTATACATACAATTCCGTGCAATATGTCCCTCTTTCTGACAGTTGTAATATGTTATTACATTTGACTTACCCACAGGGGTCTGGGGCCTATACTGAGGTGGCTTTGTTGTAAGGGCTTGTATACTCACTGCCATCAGCTTATCGCCCTGTGACTCCCTGTGTCTCATGATGTTCCGATCATGGTCAATAGCGGCCTCTCTCAAAGTAGCCACCGACAAACCTCGCCAACATGGTTGGGTGGTCTGTACCCTCGTCCTCAATACTTCCTTTAAACCATCCATTAACACAGAAACTGCTACCTCTCTATGATTCACATTTGTCTTATTGTCTTCTATTCCTGTATACCTAGCCATTTCCTGCAGTGCCCGATGGAAATAATCAGCAGCTATTTCTCCCTCTTTTTGTCTTATGGTGAAGATTTTGTTCCACTTGACAACAGCTGGGAAATATGCTCCTAACTGCAGATTTATATGTCTCACATTCTCCTGATTGTACTCATCAGTGAGGGGCACCTCTTCATCCAACCCACAATCAGTGATAAATCTCACAGAATCAATGTTGGGGGGCAAACATGCCCTTAACACTGCTCGCCAATCTTTGTTATTGGGTTCTGAGGAGTTACCCAGTTCTCTAATGAACTTTTGACATGCAACTAGATCTTTCCTAGGGTCAGGGAATTCAGACATAATTGCTCTTAATTCTGTCCGGGAAAAGGGGCAATGCATTGCAATGTTTCTGACGGGAGTGACTCCCGAAGCGTCAGTTTTCCCATTTGGGACCGCAATTACCCTGACAGGATTAAGTTCAATAACATCCCTCTGGGTTGATTCTACAATATGTGGTGTAACTGTTTCTGCGTAGTGTATTGTGCCGTACTTACCTGCCGACACGACCTCACCTGTCCCTCTACTAGGGGCCTTTACTACTCCTCTTACTGGTTGGGCCGTGCCCACTGTAGTCTCTGCTATGGTGGCTGCTAGAGAGAGTGCCGATATTGTGGTAGGTTCATCTTCCTGCTCGCAATCCTGGGGGAAGTTTAAGATGGGATACAACTTGCACGGGTTAGCATTAGTATCAATACACTTATCCACTTTACTCTTATCACTAACACATTTAGTAAGTACATTTTTATCATATACCAGTGTGCCATTCTCTGCAGCCATTTTCTCTCCTGTTATGTATGGTGGTGGTGGTGCGGTAGCTATCAGTTTCCTGATAGGATTGGAACCAGCTGCTTGAGCTAATCCTCTTTGAATTTCACCTTCCTGTTGCCATAACTGTAAGTAATCATAATGTCTAATTCTTCGCTAATTCTTCGCTTCCCGGACTTTATTAGACATATCCTTCTTCATATCCTTCTTCTTAAATTGTGCAACACCTCTGGATTAAAACTGCCCACCCTGGGGAACTTTTCCCCATCATTCACAGTCATACGTTCCCATTCATTGCATAAAACCTCGGCGTGTGAACCATATTTCTCACACATTATGTACCTGGCCGACCCAGCAGGTCGGGGTACTGAATCAACCTGAACCTTGGTTGATCGCCCCTTACTTGAGCAACTGGCCCCCATTATTTTGCAGGTATTTCTTTTTCAGCAAATTTCCTACAAAAACAACCAAGTTCCCAGAGGTAAGGCGACGGTGAAAGTTCAACGAGTGCCTTCACCCACTCTCGCCCACGTCGACCAATACGCCCACGCGTTCTGACGTAACGCTGGCGTACTCAACCTAGGGCCCCTGCAACCTGAACCTCTATTTACTGGAGCGTGTGGGAGTGATCCGCAGAGCAATTTCCCTCCCCAGTAAATATTAGTTGCTGGAGAATTCCTGTGTGATCAGCGAACCTCCCTTAAAATAAAAAAAACCTATCTTAGAATGTACAAGTAGTGTTTATGATCCCACAGTAAATCTTAGTGGGTATCAAGGTAACAAACTAATGCACACAATTACGTGCGGTACAGTCGCACTGTGTATAAATAACTATTATTTATACGCCTTACGACCAGCGGAATCGATTATTTAGGCTGTGAAACCTTCAGCCGGAGCTTTATTCTTAACACGGGCCTATATGGGTTTTGCGCCAACCTCTCTGTGGGTTGCGCCCACTGCCTCTGACCTTTCTTAAGTCAGGGTCTTTAAACTTAGCGACCTTCTGGTCTGCTTTAACACTAATTGCTCCTTTTACCTTAAATCACTTTTAACGTGAGATGGCCTTCTCCCACGCCACCACGTGTTCACTCCACGGGTGTCTTCCACGAGATCTCGACTTTTCTCAAGGTTCACCCCAAAGAAAAATTTACTTTCATACACACGCTTCTATCACTTCATATATACTTTGATTTTTTTTTTTTTTTCTGTACAGAAAATTACTTGCATTCAGGTAACACAGGTTAATCCCAGAGGAGATGCAGCAATAGAAGGAACCTTTTAAAACTAGTTTTGGGAACTGAAAGAACTTGTGCTATTATCACGTGGCTACTATACCGCCCACACTAAAACAATGTTATCGTGTGATTTGTTTCTAGTGGGCGTATCTGTACGCAAGTTGCGTAATATACGCTCCTTGTGTACGCTTTTGCGTCGCGTATGCTTGACTCGCACTCGGTGAGAGACACGTGTACACAGCTTGGATACGCCCGCAGTGACACAAATAACAAACTTCTATAAATGTAAACGATATTTAGCTATAATCGCTTACCGACCACCACACAGTATCTGCTATGCTGCGTGCGTGCTGTTTATAATTACACCCTTAAATATTACTGTTTACTTTTAACTAAAATAGCAGCAAATTTTCTCAGTACGTTATCAAATGCAAATGGCAAACAGGATGGTGAGATATGCATAAAATACACAAAATGAGAATGCAGGTGTGTGTGCGTGTATTGTATTGGCGCCAAACAGAGAGAGAGAGAGAGAGAGAGAGAGAGAGAAAACAGATTTAAAACAATAGCTGTATGTTCTTACCTTCCTCGGATTCCACCAGCATCCCTGCAAACCAAGAGAAGCAGACACAGACGCACATCCGATCAGCACTACAAGATACTACCTATCTACCTATCCGCTCTTTGCTGATCGATAAAGTCTGCGTGTTTTCGCCTGACTGCGGATATGAGGTGGACCGGACTTGCCCCCAATTGATAAAGCTAATTATTTACCTTTTAACATAAGCTATTTACTAATACCGTGTAGCCGTAATGGCCGCTAAACCACGTGCACGTGCTACGCACTTCGTACGCTATTTGCGTACAAAGACCTCACACGTGGTACGCAAGTTACGTACACACGCTGCGCTGGGTGTACGGAATACACACAGCGAGCGTACACACAGACAGTAACCTTTATAAACTTTAAACACAGAATATGCTTACACTGTAAACCTTAATACCGTGGTACTATAATGGTGTAACACTGAACCTTTGTGAGTATGCAAGCTGTTTGAGCAATTGAGATGCTCTGAAACCCTTAGCATTTATATGGTGAATCACACAAACACTTGTTAAGGTTCCAACACCTTACCAGATGATTTTTTTAGTAAGTAAAAGGGAAAAGAATACAGATCACAGCTTATACACTACAAACCTAACATTAATAACTAAACGGAATAACTAAATAGAAATATAGACAATAGCGAACGATCGTAACACAGATACATATAATAAACACAAAGAGAATAAAATGGCAAACACTTAAAGGATAACAAGATGAGAACGAATTGCATACACACAGAGTAATGAAATGGCCACAGAGAAAACTTACACACGTGGGAATGAATCGCATGCGCTATCTGGAAACCAGCTCTCAGTCATCACGGGGAAAACCTTGTGGAGAGAAGTGAGAGCTGGTCTGGCTATGGGGGTCTTTATATACACAGCATACTGTACACTACAAAGGGCCCTACAATCTCATTGTTCATTGGACACAGGAATGTCCCTCTGTCCCAACCAAAGGTCATAGGTGGATTCGAACAGGTGGGCTGTGACTATTTCAAACTGCTCAGGTGGGAGGAATCCTCAGGATTCCCGCCGCATGGATAATGAACTGCAAATACTGTAAATGTCCATAAACTTCTTTTAAACATAACTATACGCAGGAGCGACTAATCTCTTCCTAACCAACACCGGATTGTTTCTAATAAAATACTCTTCAGTTAGGTACTAGACACCACTGTTCAACCTTTGTCAGACCCTTCGTATCATGCAAAGAGGAATCCCTATGTCCACGAACCATTTACACTAAACATACTTGCAGACATTATTAAGGGGATTAATATCTACAAAACACACTATAAAGGTTAACTATGCTATAAACGAGTCGCCCGCTACAAGCTCATAAACTCTACCGTAAATACGCATATACCGCGTGTAATCGCCAGAGCGAGCGTACGCAATTTGCGGACATGTGCACGTACAGCAGACTAAATGCACGAGCAGCGGGCATGTGCATGGGGTTAGTATATGGCAATGTAAAGCACGATATTTTTCGACTTTGACAGTATTCAATGGTGCGGCCAAATCCGACTGTTGGATTTGGCCACTCCCGACAACGGTCAGTGAGCTGCTAGCACCAGTCCGTGCTGCTGCTGCCACTGCCAATACTCACCCGTCCCCTCTCTTCACCTCACATGCTCGCCGTCCCCAGCTCCACCGGCTGCACCTCTGGCCTCCTCACATGCTGCTCTTCCAGTCGCCTAACTCGCTGCTCCTCCGGTCGCCTAACTCGCTGCTCCTCCGGCCTCCTCACGCGTCTCATCTACCCAGTTCCAACAATGTCAATCCGATTTTAAAAAAAAGTCGGATTGACATTGTCAGAACCGGGGGGGGGCAAAACCTGTAGGGTTTGGCCGCGGAACATGTGGATCCACGGCTTATCCAACAATCCACGTGTTTTCCAACAAGTCGGGAATTCCCAACTTGGAAAAAAACAGCCAGTATTGAATAGGTCGGAACCTTCCGACCTAAACCTGTTGGAAGCTGCCGTCTTTCCAACACTTATTGAATTACATCCCATAGTGCCAATTGTGGCTCTTTTTTATCTATAATCTTGGTGAATGAAACCCAATTTTGGATAAAGTTATCTCGAACATAAGTTACCTTGTGCCTATATTTATAGTTGTACTTCGGTACCTACCCCTGAAGAAGTCCTCAGGATAAAATGCGTTGGGTTTATCAGTCCAATGTCCACTGTCCAGTTCTGTGAGGATTCCTCCTTGAGCTCACTCCTGAATACTGTGGAGGTGGAATTTTGTACCATCCATCCTGTATTGGCTGTGGCCCACTGATTTCACTTCTATTTGTAAGCAATTATTGTATTTTAAATACTGATTTTTTTCTTTTTATTGAGAATATATATATATGGCATCTTTTAATGATTGTCCATTTGGCTTTTTTTGGGGTGATTCTCCTGGTGAGAGGGTATTTCCACAGGATTCCCTTCTTATTCAAAATTGGACTGTTCCTTTTACTCTCAGACAGAAGAAAACGAACAGCTGTCTTCATAGAATCAATTGCTCTGCATATGGACATTCAATTTTGAATATTCGATAACAGGATATAATCCCGTCTGACTATACTTAGCGTACTCTGGTTCTTTTTATGTGTGTGTATGTATGTATATATATATATATATATATATATATATACTGAAGTTGGTGGATGGTCTGGTAAACAGGATTCCAGAGGTGGGACACCATGCTGGTAAAGTCTTGGAGGCAAGAGTGGGATGATCAGGGGTGAATAGAGGATTAAGTCAGAGATTGAGTGGAGAGGACAGCCAGTAGTGTATCTGGGGATCAGGGTACAGATGTACAGTATGAAGGAAAAGTATCACTGAGGGCTTTGTAGGTGGCTGAACAGTGTAAATAGCATTCTGTAAGAGAGCCAGTGTATATCACTGTACTCATATTGTCATTTTATTTTGCTGTAAAGCTTTAAACCAAACAAGTAGTGTACATCTTTGCATAACTAAGAGATGAGTATTCCTATAGAATCGACTGCCATTGAATAAAGTCAATACAAATTATACATTTTTTCAGGTATCATGGAAAAACAATAATTCATCCTGAAGGTGGCCGTTACAGAATAGACAAGAATGGTACCCTTCATATTCAAGAGGCAGAACCTCAGGATGTTGGCTCATACATTTGTAAGGTGTCAAACACTAAAGGCAACACCGCAATTATGGCACACCTTACCCTTCGAGGTACTGGCAAATTTGCTGTGGGAATACTGTATATTATATAACACACCAGATGCTTATATATGTTTTCTAATTAGAACCTACAAGAGGGTATGTTTCTCCTGAAAATCCATGGGCAAAGCGATGGCATTCTATGACCTTGACGTGTCATATTTCCTGCGATAGCCACCTCTGTTCTTCTCTGAAGATCACATGGATGAAGGATGGACGGAAGCTGAGAGAGAACAAGCAAAGGTATTGCTTCATACAGTCACCTTATATCTACTGTCAGTCTCAGATGCTTTGCACTCCTATGTGGAATTCCTATGAGGACCAACCCTTCAATGCCAATTTCTATACTGTACCCAGAAACCTTCTCTTTTATCATTATGAATAGACCCTGTGTTCAAACACATAATGCCGTGTTTGACCAAAAATGATGTATTTAGAAGCCATAGATTATCTTTAGATGACAATTTAAATGTTGGGATAAAAACAAGAACAAAATACAGCAAGAACTAATATTTGGAATATAGTTAACAAGCAGGGCAAGATTAAGGGAGGTGCGACAGGGGCTGTCGTCCCGGGCCCACGCAGATTAGGGGCTCCACACACTGCTGTATAAAGTGGAGGATTCCCCCTCCGGCAGCTTCAGCAGCCACTGAGGAGCTCCTGGGTCTCTAGTGAGTCTTGTGGGATAGGGAAGTAAATTCCCCCGAGACACTGATTGTAATACGGCTGTGTGTGCAGGTGGTGTGGAGCGTGGACAGACGATTCTGCAGCGTCCAGGGTAACTGCATCTAGTAAGCGAGTGTGTGTGTGTGTGTGTGTGTGTGTGTGTGTGTGTGTGTGTGTGTGTTTTAACAGTGCACAGGGGATGCTGAGGGTTTCCCATCACTTTTACCAGTGGGGGCCCCCACAACTTCGTTACCATTTGGGCCCCACTAGCCTTAATCCGGCCTTGTTAACAAGTGCTAGTATTCCAAATAGTTAAATGAAACCAAGGCTACCAATTTATAAGGATCTGTTTCAGCTTGGATGTGTAGTGTTACATGGATAGGTTTTGCTGTAGTTGAACATAGACTAAAAGGGGGACATTTACTAAGCAGTGATAAGAGCGGAGACGTGAGCCAGTGGAGAAGTTGCCCATGGCAACCAATCAGCACTGAAGTAACATCTAGAATTTGCACACTATAAAATTATACAGAGCTGCTGATTGGTTGATGGGGAAATACAGTATCTCCACTGGCTCACTTCTCCGCTCTTATCACTGCTTAGTAAATATACCCCTAAATGCCATATGTTAGGATTAATCAGTGGTACAGTTATATAGTACGAGCTATCAGTGCTAGGGAAAGGTGTACAGATGGAACAGCAGGCAGGTTTAAGTGGGCAGAGTCCATTATCTATTTAAATAAAGAAATAAGAGACAATGGGCCTAATTCAAGGTTGATTGCAAAACAACTTTTTCCTCTAATAGGCAAAACCATGGCCCTCATTCCGAGTTGTTCGCTCGCAAGGCGATTTTAGCAGAGTTACACACGCTAAGCCGCCGCCTACTGGGAGTGAATCTTAGCTTCTTAAAATTGCGAACGATGTATTCGCAATATTGCGATTACAAACTACTTGGCAGTTTCAGAGTAGCTTCAGACTTACTCGGCATCTGCGATCAGTTCAGTGCTTGTCGTTCCTGGTTTGACGTCACAAACACACCCAGCGTTCGCCCAGACACTCCTCCGTTTCTCCAGCCACTCCTGCGTTTTTTCGGAAACGGTAGCGTTTTCATCCACACGCCCATAAAACGCCGTGTTTCCGCCCAGTAACACCCATTTCCTGTCAATCACATTACGTTCGCCGGAGCGAAGAAAAAGCCGTGAGTAAAAAAACTATCTTCATAGCAAAATTACTTGGCGCAGTCGCAGTGCGAACATTGCGCATGCGTACTAAGCAGAAAAACGCTGCGATGCGAAGAAAATTACCGAGCGAACGACTTGGAATGAGGGCCCATGTGCACTGCAGGTGGGGCATATGTAACATGTGCAGAGAGAGTTAGATTTGGGTGGATTATTTTGTTTCTATGCTGGGTAAATACTGGCTGCTTTATTTTTACACTGCAATTTAGATCTCAGTTTGAACACACCCCTCCCAAATCTTATGGGACCTACACACTGCGCAATTTTAGTGAAAGATATGAATGATCTTGTTCATTAATGAACGAGATACCGTTCATATCTTTCAGTGTGGAGGCACCAGCGATGAACGATGCGCGGCCCTGCACTCATTCATCGTCGGTGCCCCGTCGCCTGTGCATGCAGGCCAATATGGACGATCTCGTCCATATTAGCAATAGCATGCACTTCTATGGAGCTGGGTGACGGGGGTAGTAAAGAAACTGCCCCCCGCCGCCGGGTCGCCCGTCGGCCATATCCGCCGTCTGTCAGCTCGGCGGCAGATCGGTATGTGTGTAGGGGCCATAATTCTCTCTGCACATGTTATATCTGCCCCACCTGCAGTGCAGCATGGTTTTGCCCATTAGCAGAAAATGCTGTTTTGCAATCAACCTTGAATTTACCCAATAAGCAGAGACTTAGCTGAATATAGGGGGTCATTCCGAGTTGTTCGCTCTGTATTTTTTTCTCGCAATGGAGCGATTAGTCGCTAATGCGCATGCGCAATGTCCGCAGTGCGACTGCGCCAAGTAAATTTGCTATGCAGTTAGGTTTTTTACTCACGGCATTACGAGGTTTTTTCTTCGTTCTGGTGATCGTAATGTGATTGACAGGAAGTGGGTGTTTCTGGGCGGAAACTGGTCGTTTTATGGGTGTGTGCGAAAAAACGCTACCGTTTCTGGGAAAAACGCGGGAGTGGCTGGAGAAACGGAGGAGTGTCTGGGCGAACGCTGGGTGTGTTTGTGACGTCAAACCAGGAATGAAACTGACTGAACTGATCGCAGATGCCGAGTAAGTCTGGAGCTACTCAGAAACTGCTAAGAAGTGTCTATTCGCAATTCTGCTAATCTTTCGTTCGCAATTTTGATAAGCTAAGATTCACTCCCAGTAGGCGGCGGCTTATCGTGTGCAAAGCTGCTAAAAGCAGCTTGCAAGCGAACAACTCGGAATGACCCCCATAGTGCTTTGAAGGTTGGAGTATGCAATGGGTGATAGGAAGGAAAGGCTGGAGAAGCCGGTAAATTAGTGAATTTAAAAGAATTCTGAGTGAATAAGACCATCCTAGCTGCAGAATAAAGAAGAGACTCAAGAGAGGGTGATGTGAGAAAGAGGTAATTCGGTTATCTGGAGGATGCAGTAATCTAAATTACATGTAATAATGGCATGCACAAGAGATTAGTTGTGGTTTTGGAGAATTGTTGGATTATGGCACAGAAAGAAATGGAAGGTTTTAGCAATATAACTGATATAAAGATTCAAAAGAGGTTTCAAAAGCAAACCCTAAGCAATGTGTAGTAGATTTACTGGATGCTAGATCCAACAACTGTGACCTTAACCTCAGGTACTACTGTACAGTATATGGAAAAGTGTTGTACAAAACTACCCTATCCCCCCAGTTTCTCCTATTAGGAGTTGCCTCGCCACAGAATCTGCAATTCCGTTTGTGCTTTATAAGATTATGTACATTTGTAGACAGACACAACTTGCATTAGAGTTGCATGAGCAGCATGTGTACATGTTCATACATGGACATTATTTATGCCTCATAACCTTGAGGAAACCCCAGACTTCAGTAGCTCCCTCTTATTTTCAGAACGAGTCTTTCTATTCTGCATAGAAATCCTTGGTATGTCACATGACAACTGTACTTAACAAATATCTGCTTTTAGTAGTGCAAAGCATGGACTGATCATGGGGCAGGAACCACTCATTATGGCCATTGGACCCATCACCCATTGACAGAAGGATTCTGAATTCCAATGACTGATATTATACTTGCCAACTCGCCTGATTGTCAGGGAGACTCTGAAATAGCAGCAATCTCCCTGATTCCCTGAATAATCTCCCTGATTGCACCTTACCCCCATTATGTAACTTTTATATTTTTTAGGGGGAAAAATAAATCGGAGTTATATACATTCAAATGGGAACATCAGCGCCATTTCCCTGCATTGGTTATAAGGCATACTGATCCCTATGGCTACATGCATTTTAAAATAAAGTTTCTCCTGGCCACTTACAGTATATGGTACCAGTTGTAAAACACAATACTGTACATGAGAAAGGGCTGAATAGTGTCAGTGTCTTTTTCTCAACAAGTAGATATTACTAACTGCTTTGGGGCTCATTTACATTGGGATGGAGGTCATTGTTATGACACGCCTCTCAGATGTAGCAGTACACGTCCACGCTTATACAGTAGGTGTCACTTTCACAATTTCCCTGAAATGCCTTTGAAAAAATAGGTACATATACATTGTATATACATCATAAAAGCCGCACTCACAATTCATAATCATATCATTTGCTGGGGTGCAAATAATTCCAGACAACACGGTTGTTTCGGCGGGTGTAGTATGGTATGCCGGCGGCCGGGCTCCCGGCGACCAGCATACCGGCGCCGGGAGCCCGACCGCCGGCATACCGACAGTGTGGCGAGTGCAAAGGAGCCCCATGCGGGCTCGCTGCGCTTGCCACGCTGCGGGCACGGTGGCGCGCTACACGCGCCACGCTATTTTATTCTCCCTCCAGGGGGGTCGTGGACCCCCACAAGAGAGAATAGCTGTCAGTATGCCGGGTGTCGGGATCCCGGCGCCAGTATACTGTGCGGCGGGATCCCGACATTCGGCATACTGAAGACCACCCGTTTCGGCAGGGTCTTCATAATATTAGGTTTTCATAATAGTAAGCACTCACCAGACTTGCTTGTAGAAAAAAGGCTTTTAATGATACCTCATATAGCACATCATGTAGGTCGACGTTTCGTAACTAGCACGGACCTTTTTTTAAGACCAGTTACACAGCCAACCAGATCAAAGTCAGTGTGGGCTGTCCCTGTGGAGTTATAACTACCATGGCATGGCCACTCCCCTATCCAGTCAACCAATGGCTTTCCAAAGCTACCTAGCAACCATAATTAAGCATACCTATAGTGCCAACAAGAGTCATATATAGGGCTATAGATAACAAGATAAAGTGACCAACTTATATTTGTACCAGAAAAACACATTACCGAGTAGCAAAAGTATCTAAGTCCGGCAGCTGCGCTCATAATCTCCGTTACTGCCAGGAGGTGGAATACGCGCTTCCAGAAACTAGAGGAGCCTGGAACGCAAACCGGAAATACGTAATCCCCGGCCGGACTCCACTAGTATACTGTCACACAGGGAGCACAATGGGTGACGGTTGTGTCTATGTTACCTTCGTGCTCATGACCTGGAAGTGACAAAACGAGAGGGCAGGAGAGAACTTCCGCCCTTACAGCACGTAAATGTTTTCTTCGTTCTCGGTTCGTCTGGAGTCATTTTTTTTTCTATGCAGCATTGGACGCTCGCCACGCTTCGGGCTTGGTGTCTCGCTTCGCTCGCCACACTTTACTATTCCAAATAGATTGTAACATGGACCCACGGGGTTATGGGAAAGGTCCTCTTCACGAAGGTAAAGTAGACGCTACCAATGGGTGACACACACGCCCCGATCCGCAGTAACAGGCCGCCGGAGCCGTGAAAACACATGGGATCGGGTACTTACTCCTGATCCTATGTATTATCGCAGTCACGGGTCCAATTTTGGCTGATAAAAAAAGCTATTTCTGTGATCGGATGCCTTCCAGCCCTCACTGGCTGTGTCCTGTAATCACAGAATGGGTTTGGGTCACACGGGACCTGGCCCATAGGGGATTCCCAATTACTGTCAGTAACTGCCTGCTACTGACTCCACCCACTGCGCAGTGGGCAGGTATGATGCTGCCACCACCAGGCTCCTTATTTCGGTGGCACCTGGAACCACGTTTCTGCTCAGGCTCCTACCATTGGCACGCTGTGTATGCATAGCCACTCTGCTGTCACACCATCCGATTAGCAACTGCTGACCTCCTCTGGTCACTAACCAGGCTTCTGCACGGTAGCCTGGCAGAGAGCTGAACTTGGAGACGCTGGGTTTACCCTGGAGAGCTGGAGAGCGGGACTGCTTTCAGGCATTCCTGGTCGTCACAAGATGGAAAGGCAATTGTCGTCTTAAGGCAGGGATGTTTATTGCTACAGCCTTAAAAAAGACTCTTCCCTGTTGCCAGGGGAAATGGCATATAAAAGATGTTACAGCAGTTCACTCAGTCAGAGAAGATGAAAAAGGCCTCTAATTGGATACTGCGATAATGACAATCAGCTAATAGGATACCGCCCTGTGTATTTGTTATATTGTTATTTCAGCTCCTTTCCATACCTCCCAATATAGCAAACTTGTTATTTGTTCACCTTTTATTACATCCCTCATTCAGACTACATGTGAGAAAAAACATTTTATCAATATACAACGTAACCTGGGAAGACGGAGGTACCTATTATTGCATTGGAAACACCTCACTGGACTCGATGATTGCTGAGACACAGCTGGCTGTGAGGGGTATGTATGTACTATATATGTACTTTATAATGTATAAATCACCACAATTATTGTTATTATTAACCTTTATATAATGCCAACATATTCTATAGTAATGTAAAATATGGGAGACAAATTTAACATATAATGAGTAGAGAGCAGTGGTTCTGATTTGAATTTGTTTGGATCTGAAAACGAGGCTAAACGTCAACTTTCCTCCATGGGAGATCAAAAACGTCAATGCCTCATTTTCAGATACAAACATGCGAAAAGTTGGTGAAAAGAACTGAGTCCAATCTGAACTGCTCATCTCCAATAATGAGCAATAATACAGGAAAACCCCATGGGCTCGATTCAATTCAATGAAAAGTGAATAGTGCCAGGAAGGTTACGGAGCTATTCAGTTCAGCGCACTGTTATGTTGGAGAATGCCAGAATTTGTGCCTTAAACATGGTGTTTATTCGCGAGAGCCACCATTCTCCAACTTAAGTGCCTGGTGCGATGCTGTTTTCGCCACGCTAAGGGCAGAAAACAGCATCACGCCAGTAGTTTTGTCGGATTTCTCCTCGCACCCCAGGAGGAGTGCGAGAAGAAATCTTATATTCGGGAATTGAATCAACCCCAATGAAGCAGAAGGGTAAAGGGTCTGAGTTAGTATACTTAACACTCTAGGGGGGACATATACTAAGCAGTGAGAAAAGTTGGGATGTAAGCCAGTGGAGAAGTTGCCCATGGCAACCAATCAGCTGCTCTGTATACTTTTATAGTATGCAAATTATAAATGTTACGTCAATGCTTACTTCTCCACTTTTATCACTTCTTAGTACATCTCCCCCTAAGGGTGGGAATTGAGCAGTAGCAGTTTCCTCTCCCTGCCCAATGTGCTACTGATCTGGGCCAATCCAGCTGACCTTGGCCTGGGTAAGTAGTACATGTCCCCCGCTCCCCCCCCCCCCCTTCTTTCTCCTGGTGCACCTGGGTGTACATTAACCACTGCTAGGGGCAGTGATAGGGTTTCATATGCACATGGCTGCTAGGTGCTGGAGTCATTTGAAAATTGTACACACTATACAATTATACGATGCTCTGAAAGTAGGAAAAAAAAGTACATTTTTCAATAGCCGCCCTTCAAGCACTAAATTGTCTTTTACATTAGATGTTCCAATGCCCCCTGAAGATCTCCATTTTTCAGAAGAGCAGGACCGTAGTGTTATGTTGTCTTGGGCAGCAGGTGACAGCCATAATAGCCCTATCTCAGGTATGTTATAATTACTTAATTTACTAATTGTGCAAATGCTTAGAAAGGTTGTGTAAAATGGAAAACCTTTTGAAGATTTTTATATATTCTATGGGGGAGATTCAATTGTTTGAAAATTCAGTTGGGTGTCTGTTTTTTCCTATCTAATAGACAGGAAAAAACAGACACCCAACCGACTTTTCATACATTTGAATTTCCCCCTATAAGTGGCATTTATAGCTACCATATTACTAGGATCATCTGTCTTCCACAGAATTTATCATTCAATCAATAAAGGACAATAAGGAACCAAGGGAGTGGGAGGAACTGACTAGAGTCTCCGGAAATGTCACCAAAGTTCTGTTACAACTCAATCCTTATTTTAACTACCAATTCCGTGTGTTTGCTGTAAATGGAATAGGGAAAAGTTCCCCAAGTCTCCATTCAAAGATTTACAGTACACCACCTGCAGGTAACTCCATTAATGTCAACTGGTGCAAGATTTAGTAAATTATGGTAATAATTTGGTTTAGTGTTACCCAAGGGATACTATTTAATATAACAAATATATTTTGACGGCATGTACACACCTTATTAAGCTGCATCTGTACATGATAGTTGGAACACGTTGATATACCCCAGACATATGCTGATTGCTTTTGCCCTGATTCAGAGTTGCATGTATCCATGTATGCGTGCGGCTCCCAATTAGGCCCTTTATTATTACTATGGCTACAGATGCGTCCTCATACATCAAGCCTCAATGCGCCATGCAGCACGAGATGCCTGGCGTGAGTGAGCTGGCAGGTCCCGTGCAACTCTGCTAACGTCGGTCATCTTTTCTTCTTGATAAAAATGTGTCTTAGGGGGTTAGTCGGAGATGTATGTAGATCTTGCTTCCCGCTGATGTGTGTGGCGCTGCCTCACAATGCATCCACAATTTAACTGCGGATGCATCGATCTGAGGTTGACCCCTGCCTGCGCAGTCTGGCTGCACTGGCAGGTGGTCCGGCGCCACTTTTCCGGCAGCATGTGATGTCACGCAGCCCGCCCGAAAATGCCCCTGACATGCCCCTATTTTGCCTGCCATGATCCTGCAATGCCATGTCGCCGCCCCTTCCAGGATGATGCTGCAAGGTGTAGGGTTGTGCACATACACTGTGCTCGGCACATGTGCGCAGACCCGCTTAATGCCGCCACTGCATATAGACATGTGGCTGCATTCGGTTCTGAATAGACCCCCTTACTAGCAACGCAACTAGGTCATACAAGGAGCCTGTGCTAATTAATTTGATATATAACACTGTATATGGAGCAGAACAGAACTTGTATTGGAGAAAAAATGCGGCTGCTACCTTGTAGCACTTCGAGTACAGACTCAGAGACTATACAAATGTCATATAATGTCAAATATCAAATTACGCAGCACAGTCTCTTTGTGTGTCCTAATCACATTGCATTGTGAAGCATTTTCAGCAAAGAAGCCAGACGTGAGTCTCTCAGGATCTGGCTTGTCAAGCAGGGGGTGTTTGGCGCAACCACACCATAGCTGTATTCTGTACATTAGTTCACAGATGTAAGTAGATGTAGATGGTAAGTTATTTCCTGAATGTTAGTTTCATGCTACATCTGACAGCAAATTTGTTCGGTTACTCCTAATGGATTTGGATCTTAATGGTGACCATTCTTACCACTAATACACTAGACAGCAGTATGAATTTAACTTAATTAGCATTAGTAATACATACTTAGCCAAGAGTAGTCCATTGGTAAATTTATTGAGGGCATTCTGGGAGAAATGTAGAGGGTGGAAAGCTATTTAAAAAGGGCCAAGAAAAGAGTGATGTGCATGAGGCAGTAGTAGGCAAGACTTTCAAATAGTTTGGTTGCAAAGGGGAGCAGAGATGGTGCAGTAGCTGGAGAGAAAAGTTAAGCCAACATATTATTTCATGGCAATACATGAGATGAGAGCATGCTTGAAGAAGACAGGAAAATGGGAGACAAAGTGAGTGGAGACCTTGGACAGGATGTTCAGAGGGTGAATAGGTGAGTACAAGAGAGTGGGTGAGTGAGGGTTGTGGATCTGTTGAGAGAGGAATTCTTGTTAAATAGTGTCAATTATGCCTTTGAAGTAGGTGGCAAAATCACGGGCAATGAGGGAATTGGTGGTTGGGGAGGGCGGAGAGAAATCGAATTGGTGGTGGCTATGGGGCAACATCATTGGACAGGGTTTAGTAAGTTAAAGAAGATTTTCTTGGAGCGAAAGAGAAATCTACTGTATAGAAAGAAGATAGGATGAATTAGAAGATAATGAAGTCAGCTTTGGTGGCAGAGTTTCTACATTGACCCTTGCAAGCAGTGGGTCTGTTTGGAGTGCCAGAGCTGGGGTTTTGATTGCCGATGACGATATGCAGGGCCGAAATCATAGGGGAATGTTAGGACTGACAGCCAAGGGCCCCTGTCTGCTGGCAGAGTTAATTGCTAATAAATCATGCTCACATAGGACAACTGCTAGCTGGCTAGAGAGTGATATGAACGACTCATCACAGAACTAAATTGTGCGATGAGTCATTTGTTAACTCTCCAGTCTGTGCGTAGCCCAGGACTTACTCCTACAGTGCGATGAGAACAGGCTGATCGGGGCCGGAGCTGACGTCACACACCCTCCCCGAAAACGCTTGGGCACGTCTGTGTTTTTCCTGAAACTCCCAGAAAACGGCCAGTTACCACCCACAAACGTCTGCGTCCTGTCAATCACCTTGTGTACACCTAGCGATCAAATTTTTTGCACCATTCTGTCGCTGTTTGGCCTCACTCCTGCGCATTGCGGTGCATATGCATGGGCAGTTGCTCGATAATCGTCCGCTGTGCGATTTCGCACTACAGCAATCAGAATCGGGCCCTTAGTATGCACTGCACTGAAGGTGCAAATGTCAGATTGTGGCTGCGTTGCACAAAGGTGCCTTTGCCATTTCTCACCTATACAGTCAGTCCCACTGCCCACTGTACATTTCATGCCTCTGCCTCCTCCCCAAATCAGTGTCTGCCCCCTCCCCACATCTGTGTGTCTGATTCCCATATCTGTGTTTCTGCTGCACCATATCTATATCCCTGCCCATCCTCATATCTGTGCCCCTTCCTCACATCTGTGTCTCTGCCCCCTCATATCTGTATCTCTGCTCCCCCCTTGTCTGTGTCTCTGCTCCCCCTATATAATGTGCCTTTGCCCCCTCTCTTCATAAATGTGGCTGCAAATCTGTGACACTCCTTCCTCTCCATCTGTCTATCTTATTTATTTACAGTTTCTTATATAGCGCAGCATATTCCGTTGCACTTTACAATTGGGTGGCTTTGTGCCATTTACCTTTGTGTTTTTAATCAATTCAAATAAAGTTTAATAGTTTGATAAATGTATCATTTGGTCCCAGAATGCATCATATCTACTACAGAACTCATTTTCTATGTTTCTTTGTACAAAAACTCAGCGAGAAGTAGTCATGTCTGCCACATACAGGATATACATTCCATCAACTAAGTTCAGCAGAAGGGTTTTTTTTTTTAAAAAGAAATACATTATGCCCATCATTGCTTTCATTTTACAATTTGGCTTTTTATGTTACAGCTCCTGACTATAACCCACTTTCTGTGCACGGTGAAGCAATCAGACCTGATGAAATGACAGTGAGATGGGAGGTTAGTATGTATGGCAGTGCTGCATAATCTTGGTCCTGGGGTGTAGTCATTACTTTTACCCCTTTTACACCTACGAGCACGGGTCGCAGCCGGGAGCCTGACACGGGAGCTGCCCCCTGCTGCGACCCGTGCTCGGTCCCTTTCCCATCAGCAGTCACAACCCGGCATATGCCGGGTTGGTGACGCTTCTAGCTACACGGCAGGGGCGGCGCAGGGAGATCACATGATCTCCCAGCGCCGCCCATCCATACAGTGTAAACGGGAGCCGTGTCGCATCGACACGGCTCCCGTTTACACTACACCCTACCCGGATCATTCCCGTGTCCTACCCAGGTAAATAGCCGGGTAGGATTCACGGGTCACTTGATCCGGGTTGACCCTTTTCCACTTGCCAAAAACACGGGTAAATAAATGCGCGCCCCCGTGCATTTACCCATGTTTTTTGAGCTAGTGGAAAAGGGGTACTAGTGGGCCCCATGCAACGTTTTGAAGGGGCCCTGTTCCAATGCTTCTAGAGAGAGACACCTCTCTGCAGCAGTTGTTAATGTCATGCCCCATAATTGTGCCCTAGTTTATTTTCTGAACCATAGTAGTGCCCTAGATCACATTATGTCACATTGTAGGACTGCCAGTACACATTATACAACACAGCACCCCCAGTTCACATTATGACATACAGTGTCCCCAGTTCATTGTATACCACATTACCGTGCCCCAGTTCATATAATGCCAAACTATAGTGCTTTCACTTCATGTTATGCCACATTACAATGCCCAGTTTCATATTATGTAACAATATATATTATACTACATTACACTAATCAGGTCCACTGGCATAACTAGATGTATTGTATACCCCAAGGCAAAAGTTTGTAAGGGGGCCTTGCAAGGCTATAGTGCAGAACAGGTCCTGCACCTGGGTCTCCACATGCGCAGAATGAGTCCTGCGCTTGTCCAGCCTCCCGATGTGTCCACAATCTAATTGCGAATGCATCGGATCTAGGGTTGACACCTGACAGCGCAGCCTGGCTGCGCTGTCAGTGGCCATTTTTTTTAGAGCGGCAACCATCGCTGCCAATTATAACTTTGCTATGCACCCCATAGAGGTTTGCAGGAAAATTGGCAATGTTGTGCTACAGTCACATATACTGTACGTTAAGGTGTGTATTGCCCCTTTACTGTATATTCTCTTCCCTAGTGTAAATAAATCTAGATCAGACCATCTTTGCTGTATGTATGCATACCTCCCAACTGTCTCGATTTCAGCGGACAGTCCCGCTATTCGGACACTGTCCCGCCCGCGGGTCGCAGTGTCCCGCGGGCGGGGGGGGGGGGCAGTTGGGGGAGGCTTTGATCACCCTCTGCTTTGCTCTGCAAAGCAGACGGTAGTCACTGAATAGTTCGCACGGCATCTATTCAATGCTGGGAGGGGAGCAGGGGGCTGCCCAGCTGCTTGGGTCGCACACGGTTTCGCCGCGCAGGTGTCCCTCTTCCTCCCCCTTCAAAGTTGGGAGGTATGTGTATGATACTAGATATACTGTGTGTTTCAATCCCCAGAAATATTCTACAGACATATATTTACCATGTTTCTGTGATCACTATAGGGAGGGAATTCACCCTCAATGTGACAATGTTGTGCTGTTAGATAGTTCAGTACATTCCCACAGGTCTACGGTACATTGTTCTTACTGTTTATTTCAGCCTCTGAGTTTGGATGACCACAACGGCCCAGGACTGGAGTACAGCGTCAGCTGGCGCCTCCATGGCGTGGAGACAGAATGGCATCATAAAAAAGTTAAACATCCCCAATTCACTATAAAAAACACGCCAGCCTATGTTCCATATGACATCCATGTCCAGGCTGTCAATGATATGGGAAGTGGCCCAGAACCAGAGCTACAAATGATGTATTCAGGAGAGGACAGTGAGTATCATTTTCTGAAATGGTAAAGTGAACAGTCACTAAAGAATCCGTTTTAAAATATTGCAGTAAAGGAAAAATGTATTTGTCTTAGCGTCCATTGATTGTCATCAGTAGTAGTATAATAGGTAATGCGGCAGCTGCGACTCACTATGCATTAGCTGTGCCCCATGATTTCCTAAATGTCATCCCACTTGTGCTACCAGTCATGTAATCAGCTCTTACATAGAAACATAGAATTTGACGGTAGTTAAAAACCTCTTAGCCCATCTAGTCTGCCCTGTTTTACCATTTGGTAACCTCAACCCTATTTGATCATCAGGTTTTGTAATTATATCCTTATACCAATCCCAAACATGTTTAAATTGCTCTACTGTCTTAGTTTCTACCACCTCTGATGGGAGGCTATTCCTCTTATTGTCACGCCAGAGAGGTTGGGTTTGGCTTGGGCAGGCGTCTGTGGGTGGGGCCAGAACAGAGGGAGTGTGAATGAAGCGAGGAGGCTTTAACCAGGTATTGGTAGGAATTCCTACTCAGGTGGCTTAAGGGTGTCCATACACTAGTGCGATTTAGGCCCTTTTCATCCGATTCAGATGCATAGGTCCGAGAAATCGGATGAAAAGTGGCAAATTGCATGTGAATCCGATCCAATGTGCGGCCCCATGCTCATCAGATCGGAGCCTGTAGATCGCAAGGGCTTCACTATAGATTTCTCAGATTAGGCAGCCTTGGCTGGGATCGCATACGATACATTGTATGCAAAAGGACTGCACATGATGTATCGTATGCGATCCTGCTGCCCGTAGGAAGCTGATGGGCAGTTCAAGGGAGTGAGTAAAACAGACTGCAGTTTGTATGCTGAAGGCAATCAGGTCAGGAAGTACTTGAATCCGGTGTGCTAGCTAAAACCTAGCATGGAGGATAGACTGAACTGCAGGAGAGATGGCAGAGGTAAGTCACAAAACATGAGAAATTCAGTCAGGATTGTGACACTTATCTACAGCTTCTGATGCATTCGTTCTCCTTCAATCAAGTAGCATCATGTAGGGGAAAGGGGAAATTAGTGAGTAAAGATGGCTACTGCTGCAGTATAGTCACTGGGCAGGTGCAGTTATATTGGGGGGGGGGGGGGGGGGGGGGGGAGTGTGAGTGAATAGGATTTGGAGCACGAGCTCAGTACTGTATGATTACACCTGCACTGAGAATACGTACTGTCCTGACAACTATTCTCACGTGATTTGTACACTCATCTACTTTATGCTTTATTTGTTTTATTCTATCTTATGTAAGTTTTCCCTGACTGTATGGCACAGTAAATGGATGCACTATAACAAAAAGATGCCTAAAGCTCTTATTTCTCTGACGTCCTAGTGGATGCTGGGTACTCCGTAAGGACCATGGGGAATAGACGGGCTCCGCAGGAGACTGGGTACTCTTAAAAGAAAGATTAGGTACTACGGTATATCTGGTGTTCACTGGCTCCTCCCTCTATGCCCCTCCTCCAGACCTCAGTTAGAATCTGTGCCCGGCCAGAGCTGGATGCACCTAGTGGGCTCTCCTGAGCTTACTAGAAAAGAAAGTATTTGTTAGGTTTTTTATTTTCAGTGAAATCTGCTGGCAACAGACTCACTGCTACGAGGGACTGAGGGGAGAGAAGCAAACCTACCTGCTTGCAGCTAGCTTGTGCTTCTAAGGCTACTGGACACCATTAGCTCCAGAGGGATCGAACACAGGGCCCGACCTCGATCGTCCGTTCCCGGAGCCGCGCCGCCGTCCCCCTTGCAGAGCCAGAAGACGGAAGAACCAGGAGAAAATCGGCGGCTGAAGACTCCAGTCTTCAATAAGGTAGCGCACAGCACCGCAGCTGTGCGCCATTGCTCCCACAGCACACCACACGCTCCGGTCACTGGTGGGTGCAGGGCGCTGGGGGGGGGGCGCCCTGGGCTGCAATAAGTATACCTTTTGGCAAATGTGCACATAATACAGTTATAAACTGTATATGTGCCTAATCCCCCGCCATTAACATTATTAAAAAAGCGGGAGAAGCCCGCCGCGGAGGGGGCGGGGCTATCTCCCTCAGCACACCGGCGCCATTTTCTCTTCACAGCTCCGCTGGAAGGACGCTCCCCAGGCTCTCCCCTGCAGTATACACTACAAGAAGGGTAAAAAAGAGAGGGGGGGCACATAAATTTAGGCGCAAAAGGTGATATAAGCAGCTATTGGGGGAAAATTCACTTTGTGTTATTGTAAATCCCTCTGTTATATAGCGCTCTGGTGTGTGCTGGCATACTCTCTCTCTGTCTCCCCAAAGGACTTTGTGGGGTCCTGTCCTCAGTCAGAGCATTCCCTGTGTGTGTGCGGTGTGTCGGTACGGCTGTGTCGACATATTTGATGAGGACGCTTACGTGGAGGCGGAGCAGGAGCCGATAAGTGTGATGTCGCCCCCTGCGGGGCCGACACCAGAGTGGATGGATATGTGGAAGATATTAACCGACAGTGTCAACTCCTTGCATAAAAGGTTCGATGACGTAACAGCTTTGGGACAGCCGGCATCTCAGCCCGCGCCTGCCCAGGCGTCTCAGAGGCCATCAGGGGCTCAAAAACGCCCGCTACCTCAGATGGCAGACACAGATGTCGACACGGAGTCTGACTCCAGTGTAGACGAGGATGAGACAAATGTACAGTCCACAAGGGCCATCCGATGCATGATTACGGCAATGAAAAATGTGTTGCACATTTCTGACATTAACCCGGTTACCACTAAAAAGGGTATTATGTTTTGGGAGAAAAAGCAGCCAGTGACTTTTCCCCCATCTGATGAGTTAAATGAATTGTGTGAAGAAGCGTGGTGTTCCCCAGATAAGAAATTAGTGATTTCTAAGAGGTTGCTAATGGCGTACCCTTTCCCGCCAACGGACAGGTTACGTTGGGAAACATCCCCTAGGGTGGACAAGGCGCTCACACGCTTATCAAAAAAGGTGGCACTGCCGTCTCAGGATACGGCCGCCTTAAAGGAGCCTGCAGATAGAAAGCAGGAGGCTATCCTGAAGTCTGTGTATACACACTCAGGTACTATACTGAGACCTGCAATTGCTTCAGCATGGATGTGTAGTGCTGCAGCTGCTTGGTCTGATTCCCTGTCAGATAAAATTGATTCCCTTGACAGGGATACTATTTTGCTAACCATAGAGCATATTAAAGACGTCGTCTTATATATGAGGGATGCACAGAGGGACATTTGCCGGCTGGCATCTAGAATTAATGCAATGTCCATTTCTGCCAGGAGAGTATTATGGACTCGGCAGTGGACAGGTGATGCTGATTCTAAAAGGCACATGGAGGTTTTGCCTTATAACGGTGAGGAATTGTTTGGGGACGGTCTCTCGGACCTCGTATCCACAGCAACAGCTGGGAAGTCGACTTTTTTACCTCAGGTTCCCTCACAGCCTAAGAAAGCACCATATTATCAAGTACAGTCCTTTCGGCCTCAGAAAGGCAAGCGGGTCAGAGGCGCGTCCTTTCTGCCCAGAGGCAGGGGTAGAGGGAAAAAGCTGCACCAGACAGCCAGTTCCCAGGAACAAAAATCCTCCCCTGCTTCCACTAAGTCCACCGCATGACGCTGGGGCTCCACAGGTGGAGCCAGGTGCGGTGGGGGCGCATCTCCGGAACTTCAGCGACCAGTGGGTTCGCTCACAGGTGGATCTCTGGGTTCTACAAGTGGTATCTCAGGGATACAAGCTGGAGTTCGAGGTGTCTCCCCCTCGCCGTTACCTCAAATCAGCCTTGCCAGCTGCTCCCAAGGAAAGGGAGGTAGTACTGGCGGCAATTCACAAGCTGTACCTTCAGCAGGTGATAATCAAAGTTCCCCTCCTTCAACAGGGACGGGGTTACTATTCCACAATGTTTGTGGTACCGAATCCAGACGGTTCGGTGAGACCCATTCTAAATTTGAAATCCTTGAACACTTATATAAGGAAGTTCAAGTTCAAAATGGAATCGCTCAGGGCGGTTATTGCAAGCCTGGAAGAGGGGGATTTTATGGTGTCACTGGACATCAAGGATGCTTACCTACATGTCCCCATTTACCCACCTCACCAGGAGTACCTCAGGTTTGTGGTACAGGACTGTCATTACCAATTCCAGACGTTGCCGTTTGGTCTGTCCACGGCACCGAGGGTATTTACCAAGGTAATGGCCGAAATGATGATACTCCTTCGAAAGAAGGGAGTTATAATTATCCCGTACTTGGACGATCTCCTTATAAAGGCAAGGTCCAAGGAGCAGTTGTTAGTCGGAGTAGCACTATCTCGGGAAGTGCTACAACAGCACGGCTGGATTCTGAATATCCCAAAGTCGCAGCTGATTCCTACGATGCGTCTGCTGTTCTTGGGCATGATTCTGGACACAGAACAGAAGAAGGTGTTTCTCCCGGAGGAGAAGGCCCAGGAATTGTCATCTCTGGTCAGGGACCTCCTGAAACCAAAACAGGTGTCGGTGCATCACTGCACGCGAGTCCTGGGAAAGATGGTAACTTCTTACGAAGCAATTCCCTTCGGCAGGTTCCATGCAAGGATCTTTCAGTGGGATCTCTTAGACAAGTGGTCCGGATCGCATCTTCAGATGCATCGGTTGATCACCCTGTCCCCGAGGGCCAGGGTGTCTCTGCTGTGGTGGCTGCAGAGTGCTCATCTTCTCGAGGGCCGCAGATTCGGCATTCAGGACTGGGTCCTGGTGACCACGGATGCAAGCCTCCGAGGTTGGGGGGCAGTCACTCAGGGAAGAAACTTCCAAGGACAGTGGTCGAGTAAGGAGACTTCCCTACACATAAATATTCTGGAACTAAGGGCCATTTACAATGCCCTGAGTCAAGCAGAACCCCTGCTTCAAAACCAACCGGTGCTGATTCAGTCAGACAACATCACGGCGGTCGCCCATGTAAACCGACAGGGCGGCACAAGAAGCAGGATGGCGATGGCAGAAGCCACAAGGATTCTTCGATGGGCGGAGAATCACGTGCTAGCACTGTCAGCGGTGTTCATTCCGGGAGTGGACAACTGGGAAGCAGACTTCCTCAGCAGGCACGACCTCCACCCGGGAGAGTGGGGACTTCATCCAGAAGTCTTCAAGCTGATTGTAAATCGTTGGGAAAGGCCACAGGTGGACATGATGGCGTCCCGCCTCAACAAAAAGCTAAAAAGATATTGCGCCAGGTCAAGGGACCCTCAGGCGATAGCTGTGGACGCTCTAGTGACACCGTGGGTGTACCAGTCGGTTTATGTGTTCCCTCCTCTTCCTCTCATACCAAAGGTACTGAGGATAATAAGAAAGAGAGGAGTAAGAACTATACTCATCGTTCCGGATTGGCCAAGAAGAACTTGGTACCCGGAACTACAAGAAATGATCTCAGAGGACCCTTGGCCTCTGCCGTTCCGACAGGACCTGCTACAGCAGGGGCCCTGTCTGTTCCAAGACTTACCGCGGCTGCGTTTGACGGCATGGCGGTTGAACGCCGGATCCTAATGGAAAAGGGCATTCCAGATGAAGTCATTCCTACGCTGATAAAAGCTAGGAAGGATGTGACAGCAAAACATTATCACCGCATATGGCGAAAATATGTTGCTTGGTGTGAGGCCAGGAAGGCCCCAACAGAGGAATTTCAGCTGGGTCGATTTCTGCACTTCCTACAGTCAGGAGTGACTATGGGCCTAAAATTGGGATCCATTAAAGTCCAGATTTCGGCCCTGTCTATTTTCTTTAAAAAAGAACTGGCTTCACTGCCTGAAGTTCAGACGTTTGTTAAGGGAGTGCTGCATATTCAGCCCCCTTTTGTGCCTCCAGTGGCACCTTGGGATCTCAACGTTGTGTTGGATTTCCTAAAATCACATTGGTTTGAGCCACTTCAGACCGTGGGGTTGAAGTATCTCACGTGGAAGGTAGTCATGCTGTTGGCCTTGGCCTCAGCTAGGCGTGTGTCAGAATTGGTGGCTTTGTCCTGTAAAAGCCCGTATCTGATTTTCCATATGGACAGGGCAGAATTGAGGACTCGTCCCCAATTTCTCCCAAAGGTGGTATCAGCGTTTCATTTGAACCAACCTATTGTGGTGCCTGCGGCTACTCGGGACTTGGAGGATTCCCAGTTGCTGGACGTAGTCCGGGCCCTGAAAATCTATGTTTCCAGGACGGCTAGAGTCAGAAAAACTGACTCGCTGTTTATCCTGCATGCACCCAACAAGCTGGATGCTCCTGCTTCAAAGCAGACTATTGCTCGCTGGATCTGTAGCACGATTCAACTTGCACATTCTGCGGCTGGACTGCCGCATCCTAAATCAGTAAAAGCCCATTCCACGAGGAAGGTGGGCTCTTCTTGGGCGGCTGCCCGAGGGGTCTCGGCTATACAACTTTGCAGAGCTGCTACTTGGTCGGGATCAAACACTTTTGCAAAATTCTACAAGTTTGATACCCTGGCTGAGGAGGACCTTGAGTTTGCTCATTCGGTGCTGCAGAGTCATCCGCACTCTCCCGCCCGATTGGGAGCTTTGGTATAATCCCCATGGTCCTTACGGAGTACCCAGCATCCACTAGGATGTCAGAGAAAATAAGAATTTACTCACCGGTAATTCTATTTCTCGTAGTCTGTAGTGGATGCTGGGAGCCCATCCCAAGTGCGGACTTTCTGCAATACATGTATATAGTTATTGCTTAACTATAGGGTTATTGTTATGAGCCATCTGTTGAATGAGGCTCAGTTGTTGTTCATACTGTTAACTGGGTATAGTTATCACAAGTTGTACGGTGTGATTGGTGTGGCTGGTATGAGTCTTACCCTGGATTCCAAATCCTTTCCTAGTAATGTCAGCTCTTCCGGGCACAGTTTCCCTAACTGAGGTCTGGAGGAGGGGCATAGAGGGAGGAGCCAGTGCACACCAGATATAGTACCTAATCTTTATTTTAAGAGTGCCCAGTCTCCTGCGAGGCCGTCTATTCCCCATGGTCCTTACGGAGTACCCAGCATCCACTACGGACTACGAGAAATAGAATTACCGGTGAGTAAATTCTTATTATTTCATTTCAGCTCCTGACGCAACTCCATCTTATGTGTCAGTAGACCTGGTAAACCATTCCATAGCAAATGTGACATGGACAGAAATCTCTCAGGACAGAGTAAGAGGACATCTGTCAGGTTACAAGGTATAGTATATCTTTAGATGAATAGAGAGAACAAAACACATATAAACATACCTTTACAGTTGGATGTACTATGTGTGATGGCTGCCTCACCTGGGGATCAGCAGATCTGTGTGTTTCACAGCCACCACTGCACTCAGGATGCAGCATTCAGCTTCAGCTCTCCATCCAGTGGCGAACGCAGGATTTCTAGAGGGGGGTTTCCAAATGCAGTCCATAATATCCTACTCTGTAGAACACTGGAGCAAGTGTGGGAGTCTGGGGGAGCAGTATAAGAACCCAGTAATGACCCTGGACATTAATGTAAACATTGGTCTTTTTATACACTGTATACTGTATAGAAAACAGTAATATTTAACACTATATATGCAGAATACTGCACTTTCTAAGCACACATTCTCCCACCTCATAGTAAGGCTCCTGTTTCTTCTTCCTGGTAGCTACTCTCTGGTCTAGTGCACTGATTGAGGACTCAGATCCACACAAACAGCACACTTGGTAGAAGAAGGTTCTGCCACTGGTCATGTCTCTTAAACTGCATGATATGGTGGCAGCTCCAGTAATTGTATTATATATTATTGCTATTGTCATAATTTGAGCCACTTGCCAAGAGAAGGAGGGGTTTCCGGGCAACTGGAACCCCCAACCCCTGCGTTTGCCTATGCCATCCTATATAAGCCCGTCCCCCAGATTCCTGTAAAACTAGCTTATGGGGGTCTGGGGACGGGCTTATACAGGAAGTAAAAGATGAATGCTGCAAGTGCAGCCGCAGCTGGGATACACACAGCTCTGCCGATCCTCGGGGTCAGGCAGCCATCACACATATTACATGCAGTATAATATATGTTTATATGTGTTAACCAGCCCCACCCCTATGCTGTGTGTGGTCTGTCCACGGGCAGCAACCACCACTGGTTCTGATGATTTTGTAAGGACCATGTATCTTGCCTAGTATTATCTCCCCCAATATGTGTCATCACTTCCACTTATTGCCCTTTCTGTCCATTGTAATCCTAGATAAGCAGTGTGCCTAAAGTTACTGTTTCTCCTCCGTGGTTAGGATGAATAAAGCTGATTACCCAAAATGTCTGCCTCACCTTTTACATTATGGCCCTCATTCCGAGTTGTTCGCTCGGTAAAAATCTTCGCATCGCAGCGATTTTCCGCTTAATGCGCATGTGCAATGTCCGCACTGCGACTGCGCCAAGTAAATTTGCTATGCACTTAGTAATTTTACTCACGGCTTTTTCATCGGTCTGGCGATCGTAATGTGATTGACAGGAAATGGGTGTTACTGGGCGGAAACAGGCCGTTTTATGGGCGTGTGGGAAAAAACGCTACCGTTTCCGGAAAAAACGCAGGAGTGGCCGGAGAAACGGGGGAGTGTCTGGGCGAACGCTGGGAGTGTTTGTGACGTCAAACCAGGAACGACAAGCACTGAACTGATCGCAGATGCCGAGTAAGTCTGAAGCTACTCAGAAACTGCTACGAGGTGTGTAATCGCAATATTGCGAATACATCGTTCGCAATTTTAAGATGCTAAGATTCACTCCCAGTAGGCGGCGGCTTAGCATGAGCAAATCTGCTAAAATCCGCTTGCGAGCGAACAACTCGGAATGACCTCCTATATACATGGTTTCTGTATATTATGCAAATCTAAACTTCTGGTGCAGCACTTCTTCTGAATATAATATCAAATATGGTGCAGGCAGGGTCTGTGCAAGGTTTCTCGGCACCCTAGTCAAAACTTCAGGCTACTGCCCACAACAGCCACCAACAGACACTTCCCAGCCCTTTAGATGAAAGTGTGACTTATAGGTTCCACAGCCACCACTATCATTAAGTACAACAAGGATGTTTCTTTCAGAGACACCCTCAAGTTTATGATAGGCAGACCCAGTGGCGCCCCCCATCCCCACCCCGCTCCCAGATCCCGACGCCCTCGGCAGCTGTCTAAACCTGCCTAATGGTAGAGCCGGCCCTGGGTACAGGCAGCTTGCTGTATATTATATGAGCTGTGGTGCATTCAGTTTTGCAAATATTATCCCATCAGCTTGCATACCCTCCAACTGTACCTTTTTAATAGGTACAGTACCTTTTTTTTATGGTCTGTACCGATTTTTGACTCTCCAAACTTACATTGAAAGTATAGGAAAAGGGACGTGGCCACGCCTCTTTTCTAATTTGTACAGATTTTTATGTGTAAAATGTTGGAGGGTATGAGCTTGCTGAATATTATATCAGCTGTGGAGCAGCCCTTTTGCTGTATATAATATGAGATATTTTACAGGCAGCTTGTGGTATATTATATGAGCAGCGATGCTTTCGGTTTCCCGAATATTATATCATCGGCTTGCTGTATATTATATCATATATGGTGCAGCTCTTTTGCTGTATATACAGGTTGAGTATCCCTTATCCAAAATGCTTGGGACCAGAAGTATTTTGGATATCGGATTTTTCCGTATTTTGGAATAATTGCATACCATAATGAGATATCATAGTGATGGGACCTAAATCTAAGCACAGAACTTATTTATGTTACATATACACACTATACACACAGCCTAAAGGGCATTTTAGCCAATATTTTTTATAACTTTGTGCATTAAACAAAGTGTGTCTACATTCACACAATTCATTTATGTTTCATATACACCTTATACACACAGTCTGAAGGTCATTTAATACAATATTATTAATAACTTTGTGTATTAAACAAAGTTTGTGTACATTGAGCCATCAATAAATAAAGATTTCACTATCTCACTCTCACTCAAAAAAGTCCGTATTTTGGAATATTCCGTATTTCGGAATATTTGGATATGGGATACTCAACCTGTAATATGAGATATTGGTGGTCATTCCGAGTTGTTCGCTCGCTAGCTGCTTTTAGCAGCATTGCACACGCTAGGCCGCCTCCCTCTGGGAGTGTATCTTAGCTTAGCAGAATAGCGAACGAAAGATTAGCAGAACTGCTACTAAATAATTCCTTGCAGTTTCTGAGTAGCTCCAGACCTACTCCTAGATTGCGATCACCTCGGTCTGTATTGTTCCTGGTTTGACGTCACAAACATGCCCTGCATTCAGCCAGCCACTCCCCCGTTTCTCCAGCCACTCCTGCGTTTTTACCTGGCACGCCTGCGTTTTTTAGCACACTCCCTGAAAACGGCCAGTTTCCGCCCAGAAACACACACTTCCTGTCAATCACACTACGATCACTGGAGCGATGAAAAAACGTCGCTCGAGCTTGTGTAAATCTCCAAAGTTTTGTGTTAAATTACTAAGCGCATGCGCGCTGTGTACCATGCGCATGCGCATTTTCCACCTAATCGCTGCGTTGCGAAAAACGGCAACGAGCGAACAACTCGAAATGACCACCATTGTGCAGGCAGCTTGCTGTTTAATATATGAGCTGTGATGCATTCGGCTTTCTGAATATTATATCACTAGCTTGCTGTAGATCATATCAGCTGTGGTGCAGCCCTTTTGCTGTATACAATATGATATATTGTGCAGGCAGCTTGCTGTATGTTATATGAGCTGCAATGCATACAGTTTTCCGATTATTATATCATTAGCTTGCTGTATATTATAACAAGAAAAGGAGCGACCCGGCACTGGTCATATAGATAATACACATTTAATCAAGAGGTACCAAAAAATGGACAATTAGATTGGTAAATCCTAAATTCCGTGTCCAGCTTGGTGGTGCGCCCAGAGCTAGAGAGGACATATATAAGGCAGGGGAGAAAAAAGAAAGCTCTTGTGTGGGCGCACTCTTATCTAATTGTAATCACTTATCGTGATTATCCAATTAATCATATGAAATACTGATAAAACATAATTTTATTTAGGTATTCATTAAGATCAATGAAATTGCCCGATCCAAGGTAAACTTTTTTACACACATAGGAAAAATGTAATAAAATGTTCTGGTCCTGCCTCAGAGAGATGAGATAAGAAAGGGTGTAGACACTGCGAAGTCATACGCCCATTTCAACCCGACCAGTACAGGCAATCTGTATTAATGAGATCTATTTGATCAATTAGAGTGATGAATTTGTAAACAATCAAAAGAGATTATTGTCATTGACAGGACAATATCGGATTTGTGCTGTTATTAGCTCAACTTCAATTGGTAGGCTCGGGCTGTATATATGCTAGGAGAACTATGATTGGTTCTTCAACCTAGGATATGCACCCTCCTAAAAGAAAAGTAGGTAAAATTTAAGAAACAAGTGGTGATACTGCTGTTGAAGTCACATACCACACATCATATGATATGATTGATGCTCTACAACACTGGGTATTCCCTGCGAGTCTCCTCCTCAGGTACTGACCCAGCCCAACACTGTTTCGCTTCCAAGATCGGACGAGATCGGGCATTAGCAGTGCGGTTTGATAGTAGAGAGGGTGGGTCAGACTCCAATGAGAGTGCACCTATATAAGGGAAAGGTGACTATTATAGTCACAAGAATAAAGTGTGGATCTGCTTTTCATGTTAGGCAGAGAACATCAAATCCCACATTGGTGGTATTGTGTCCCTGGATCATAAATGAGAGTCCACGGAAGAAAAAGTAATGAAAGAGAGAACACAATTTTCTTTCATTACTATGTTGCATGCAATAGTAATACAGCCATATATTGATTCAATTTGGACTGTTCAAAGGTCGGGAGGTGCACACAAAATGATGATATCACAGAGTAGCAGCTGAACTTTAAATTCATATAGTGTGCAGAATTGCTCTAAATGATATTGGTATAGATTATGTATATGATTAAATATTTCTGCATACAAAAGCAATACACCTGTACAGAGATTTGAAACACATAGAGATCACTGCAATCATATATAAAGACAATGTTGTGGGTTGTTAATGCTGGTACATGAAGTTGAATCTTCGTGGAAAAATACACCAAGGAATATTTCTACATTTAAGCACAAAGGAGCTTGTACCGAAATTTGAAGCACAAAGAAATCACTGTAGTCATATAAAATGACGATAGTATAGATTACTAATACTGGTATATCAATTTGGATCTAAATAAGAGTCTCAGTAAAATACACTAAGAAATAACCATGGTCACATAAAAAAAAAAAAAATGACAAAGGCTATAAGTTGTTACTGCTGCTGTATGCAAATAAATGTTTAGTGAAAAAATGCACTATTATGAACTGTGGCTAGAGTCAGAAAAATAATTATAGCCACATAATGGAATACCTGACCTGAATATATTCAGGGATAGAATGCAGTTTTCTAATGCAGCGGCTGAGGCCAGTAATATGAATTTGAGGCAAGGACCAGGAATCCTGTGTGACCAAATAGAAGGGACCCAAAGGTACTGAATTGGAAAACGCGTTTCACCCCATAGGGCTTGTTCACTTCCTGGGTCTGTATGTGTCTAGCCGGGCGGTTTAAAAACGCCTGATTAGGGCGTCTGGGCCAATCATTGCTGAGTTCTAATTGCTAATTACGGAGTGTAACACTTGCGCTACATATCCCCGGATGCGGCTGACGTCAGCGGTAATAAGGTCCGGGGATTGGAGGCAATGTGAAAGACGGAAGTCAGGTGCGCCATATTGGAAAAGGGCAATTATGCCCTTAGTAAAGAAATATATAGTTATTAGCTAGTCGCGGCGCCAGGTAAAGTAACGGGCGGGTTAATTTCAAAGATGAGTAATGAACGGTTATAGGTTAGGGATGAGCCTGCCTACTATTATATTTATTAATGAAGTGTACATAATTAGAAGCCGCTGACGTCAGCGGCTGCTGTTGAGTAGATCTGAAAGTACTTATTCTCGCGGGAGGATATGTATGGCCATAAGGAAAAAGGGTACCGGTGTGGGCAGATTAACATTAGATTCTGGTAGTAACGAAATAGTACCTGTTAATAAGGAATGAATACTATGAAAAATTAGTACATACAATTATCATAGCTATGAGGAGCAATAATGAGATAGAAAAAATTGTTAAAAAGGTGAGAAATGAAATATAAATATAATTAGGTATAAAATAAAAATAAAGCAGAATGGAAGGTATACAAAAGCGGATGATATTGCAATTGTTGTAATTGAAATGATATAAACCCATTGGGGTATAGAGGATTGTTACTGAATGTGATTGCTGATTGCAAATGGTATAAGTTGCGTTAAAAGGTGATAAACTGAAAAGTAATTAGGGTGAGGGAGGTCATGGGAATGGGGAAGATGTATGATGGGTGAGGTTGATGTGTATTAAAGGGGACGTGTACTGTTATAGAGTGACGATTGGGGAAGGTAGTATACTGGGATAGGAATTGTTTACAAAGATTGTATGAAATCATGATAGCACGATATTGGGTGATATGAGCAGGAGTGATGAAACTATAAATAAAATGTTGGAGTGAGTGAAGATTACTAATTAAGGTGAAAAAAAGAAAAAGTGGTGATTATGGAAAAGGGTGATTTGATGAAAAGGAATAATTAGGGGAATTATACGAGAGGAGGAAACAGGTTTGGAGAGAGATAAAGGAAAGAGAGAAATAAAAGAGAAAGGGAAAAAGAAAAAAGAAAGAATAATTATTGGCGTGTTATGTGGATAAAATGACACAAAATTATGTAGAGGGAAGGTAGGGTAGGATTGTGTATGAAGAAGTGAGAGTGGAAAAGGATGAGGTAAAGGTTGAATAATTCTTAATAGTTAGAAAAAGAAAAAGAAATAAAAGGCATTTATTAAATCATAAAAAGACACCATAATTTATGTTCTCATTGAGTCCAAGTGGTTTCAAACTGCCCAATCTGAAGATCCATTCACTTTCTCGTTTTGATAATTCATGGGTGATGTCCCCTCCACGAATTCCCAGCTTAATGTGATCCAGACCGAAGACCTTCAGATCTTTTGCTGATCCTTTGTGGACCGAATGGAAGTGTCTGGCAACAGAGGTAAGTTGTTTCATTCGAGTGATGTCTTGTTGGGCATTTCTAATATTGCCCATATGTTCTAAAATCCTCTCTTTTAGTTTCCGAGTGGTCATACCTATGTATTTTAAATCACAGCTGCAAGTTAGACAGTAAATTACTGCCTGTGAGTTGCAGTTGAAAAAACGTTGTATTTTGACTGATTCCCCGTGTCTGTCTATGACCGTCTTCTTTTGTACAATTTGTGGACACAGTTTACAGTGACCACACGGAAAAGAGCCAGTTATTGTGGGTTTCTTGGGAGTTGTGGTCAAAAAATGGCTACGGACCAATTGGTCTTTGATGTTCTTCGACCTGCGCCAACTCATCTGAACTGGAGTTTTTACAAATGATGCAAGGTCAGGATCCGATTGTAGTATCGGTAAATGCTTGGATATGGCATTCCTCAGCATTTTCCATTCTGGGCAGAAGGTGCCGATAAATCTGATATTGTCATCTGGTTCGGGTTTCCCTTTTCTCTTTCCAAAAATGAGATCTTCTCTTTTGATCTTCTTGGTGGCTGAATAGGCACGTTTGAGGGATCGTTTACTGTAACCCCTCGCTTGGAGGCGATTTGTTAATTCCCAACTTTTTTTCTTAAACACAGGATCTTCCGAACAATTCCTTCTCAGTCTCAGGTATTCCCCCTTCGGAATATTTTCAATGATTGGGGGGAAATGTGAACTCGTCTGATAAAGAAGGCTATTTGTTGCTGTCTCCATCCGGTATAATTCAGTAGCTAAATAGCCTGTATCTGATTTGTAGATATTCAAATCCAGAAATGGAACAGTTTCCGAGCTAATGGTGTGTGTGAGCTGAATTTTCAGATCATTGGTGTTCAGCATTTCAATGAATTCCAATAATAATTCTCTTTCCCCATTCCAAATGATAAAAATATCATCGATGTATCGGAGCCACATGATGACATGTGTGGTGTATTTCTCATTAGCGGAATTGAAGACAAAGAAATGCTCCCACCATCCTAGAAAGAGATTAGCATATGTGGGCGCACAAGCTGCGCCCATTTCTGTCCCTCTTACTTGTAGGAAAAATTGGTCTTTGAAGACAAAATAGTTTTTAGAAAGGACGAAATGAAGCAGATGTTGGAGAAAGTTGGAAAAATCACTTTCTCCTCCCTGGTCCAGAAAAAATTTGACTGCTGTGAGGCCGTGCTGGTGACTAATGCTAGTATATAGCGCCTCTACGTCAAGGGTTACCAAAAGAAAATCTTCTTCAAAATGTATGTCGTGAATCTTTCTTAGGAGATCTGCAGTGTCCTGTAAATAAGAAGGTAATGAAAGTACAAATTCCTGAAGATGTAGGTCGAGAAACCGACTTGGTTGCTCCAGAAGACCCCCGTTGCCTGACATGATGGGTCTTCCAGGGGGTCGTACTGCATCCTTATGTACTTTAGGTAATAAGTAAAATGTGGGTGTTTTAGGATTTAAGACTGTCAAATATTTCAATTCTTGTTGTGTAATGGTACCTTGTGCTGCAGCATCTTGTATTATCTTAGTATATGACTGAAGGAAAACAGAAGTTGGGTTATTTAGAAGCTTCCTGTAGCAGGTGGTATTGTGTAGTTGACGTCGAGCTTCCATAATATACATTTCCTGTGGCCAGATAACAATGTTACCCCCCTTGTCCGAGGGTTTGATGATAACATCCCTCCAGCCTTGGAGTTCCCGTAATGCCTGTCTCTCATTGAATTTTAAGTTGGTAGGAAAACGATGTAAGCCCTTCCTAGTCTGGACATGTATATTATCAAATTCTTTTGAAACCATATTGAGAAAGACTCGAATTTCAGGGCTATTTTGATCTGGGGGAAAGAAGGAAGACTTGGATCTGCATTTGGGTCTGGATATTGGTGATTCATTACCAACAGATTCCATGTGTAGTTCCTCTAAAATATTGAGAGCGTTTAGAGCCTCCATAGAAAGATTGGGATCTGGTGTTGTTGCCAGAAGTGTTTGTTTAGAAAAGAATTTTTTAAGGAGAAGTTTTCTCCCATAGAGTCTAAGGTCTTTTTCCCAAAGGAAACGATCAAAAGACCTCGATGGTGAAAAAGAAAGTCCTTTCGTAAGTACAGCCATATGATCGGGAGATAAGATTTTATCAGATAGATTGATAACTTGTAATTGTGATGTTGAGACTGAATCTACCGTGTCGTCTTTCTCTGTCGCACCGGGTACCTGGGATTCCTGGGAATATCCCAATCTGAATTTCTTGGATTTTCTCTTCTGTCCCCCTCGCCTTGTCTTCCTCTTGGTTTGATACGGCCTCTCCCTCTCTGGCCTCGGTCTAAAAAACGTGGGGAGAATTCTTCACTGTCTTCCCGGTCAAAATTCTCACTGGCCGAATCACCACTATTAGAGGATTCAAATTCGGACAGCGTTGGATCCTCCCGAGTTTTCTTATTCCTATTGTTGGGAGGTGGAGGATTCCACCTAAAAATATCTCCTCTCAGAAAATCTTTCTTATCTCGCATGAACTTGCATCGTTTTCTATCTACAATATTATGTTCATAGTTATCAATTTCTTTTTTAAATTTCTCAAAGGCTGTTTGAAAGGCTGAGTCTTTTTCCCAGGTCTCCAAAGTCTTCCTCAGGTCTACAATTTCTTTTTCTACCTGATCTATTATTAAAGTGTCATGTTTTATTAATATATGTAGCAATTCATTGGAGCATTTAAGTAGGGCTGTTTCCCACTCTGCTTTCAGGTTATCCGTGGCGAGTGGGAAAGACGGGAAAATCTTGGGTCTTAGGCCTCTTGGAACAATTTTATGTTTTATGTAGTTCTCTAGAGTGGTCACATCCCAAGACAAACGAACTCTCCTCTGTAGGTTCTTCTGTAATTTGGAAAAACTAGTTCGCCAGTCAGTATTGAGGGAGGTTAGTTCAGATGTATCTGAGAATGGGTCACCGAAGTTTTCTGGATTTTGGCGCCTTGTTAATTCATTTTTTAGAGAAAAGGTGGTCATAGCGAAATATAATTGACAGATGGTATGAATATTACTGTAATTAGCAACAAAGTATATATGGTCACAAGAATGCACTGTTAAAAGTTGGATCAATGGGCTATGTAGTTTGAAGGTGAGAAAATGAGAAGTTAATGCTGGACCGTGCCTATGGGTCAGAGGCTGATGTTCACATCAGCATAGAACACAGACTAGAACAAGAAAAGGAGCGACCCGGCACTGGTCATATAGATAATACACATTTAATCAAGAGGTACCAAAAAATGGACAATTAGATTGGTAAATCATAAATTCCGTGTCCAGCTTGGTGGTGCGCCCAGAGCTAGAGAGGACATATATAAGGCAGGGGAGAAAAAAGAAAGCTCTTGTGTGGGCGCACTCTTATCTAATTGTAATCACTTATCGTGATTATCCAATTAATCATATGAAATACTGATAAAACATAATTTTATTAAGGTATTCATTAAGATCAATGAAATTGCCCGATCCAAGGTAAACTTTTTTACACACATAGGAAAAATGTAATAAAATGTTCTGGTCCTGCCTCAGAGAGATGAGATAAGAAAGGGTGTAGACACTGCGAAGTCATACGCCCATTTCAACCCGACCAGTACAGGCAATCTGTATTAATGAGATCTATTTGATCAATTAGAGTGATGAATTTGTAAACAATCAAAAGAGATTATTGTCATTGACAGGACAATATCGGATTTGTGCTGTTATTAGCTCAACTTCAATTGGTAGGCTCGGGCTGTATATATGCTAGGAGAACTATGATTGGTTCTTCAACCTAGGATATGCACCCTCCTAAAAGAAAAGTAGGTAAAATTTAAGAAACAAGTGGTGATACTGCTGTTGAAGTCACATACCACACATCATATGATATGATTGATGCTCTACAACACTGGGTATTCCCTGCGAGTCTCCTCCTCAGGTACTGACCCAGCCCAACACTGTTTCGCTTCCAAGATCGGACGAGATCGGGCATTAGCAGTGCAGTTTGATAGTAGAGAGGGTGGGTCAGACTCCAATGAGAGTGCACCTATATAAGGGAAAGGTGACTATTATAGTCACAAGAATAAAGTGTGGATCTGCTTTTCATGTTAGGCAGAGAACATCAAATCCCACATTGGTGGTATTGTGTCCCTGGATCATAAATGAGAGTCCACGGAAGAAAAAGTAATGAAAAAGAAAACACAATTTTCTTTCATTACTATGTTGCATGCAATAGTAATACAGCCATATATTGATTCAATTTGGACTGTTCAAAGGTCGGGAGGTGCACACAAAATGATGATATCACAGAGTAGCAGCTGAACTTTAAATTCATATAGTGTGCAGAATTGCTCTAAATGATATTGGTATAGATTATGTATATGATTAAATATTTCTGCATACAAAAGCAATACACCTGTACAGAGATTTGAAACACATAGAGATCACTGCAATCATAAGAGCTTTCTTTTTTCTCCCCTGTCTTGCTGTATATTATATCAGCTGTGGTGCAGCTCTTTTGCTGTATATAATATGAGCTATTGTGCAGGCACTTGCTGTATATTATATAAGGTGTGATGCATTCGGTTTTCCAAATAATATATCATCAGCTTGCTGTACATTCTGTCCGGTGTGATGCATTCAGTTTGCTGTGTATTATATCAGCTATGCAGCACATAGTGCTGTGGGTGGTTTACATTTGACTCTAAGATTGCTGGTCTTGGCTTGCACAAACTCTATAGTATAAAATAATGGGAAGTTTGGGCTAGTCCTCCATTGTGTCTCATTGGTGTAAGCATGTCTCGCTGATGTCATTCCATGGTGCTATTGTACAGAAAATTTTGTCCCATTTGAATGAATGCTCATTTTAAATGTTTGTTATGTTGCGTTTTCTAGATAATTTACTGGAAAGTGAAAAATCTAGACAATGAAAAAATGCACCACACTCAGCGGCATGTTCTGTCATTTCCTGGTCGGAGAAACTGGGGTATAATTCCAAAACTTCATCCATTTAGTCACTATCAGGTGTCTGTTGTGGCCTATAATACCCGAGGAGATGGACCAAAGAGTTCCCCTGTCACGTTCCAAACTCCAGAAGGAGGTGAGGAGACAGACTGTGTCATTTGTCATCAGTTCTCTTATTACGTATTTATGTACTATATAATGTTCAAGTGCATCGGAGAGCAATCTGTATTTCATGCTGCACACTGTATATATCGGTCACCTTAAATAAGGAGAAGTCCTATCTCCAACAAAAACACCCACTTTCTCCAGATTTACTGTAGGGAAAAAATAGGATTTTAAATACCTACCGGTAAATCCTTTTCTCGTAGTCCATAAGGGATATTGGGGACAGATTAGTACGATGGGTATAGACGGGTCCAAAGGAGCCAGTGCACTTTAAATTTCTTCAACTGGGTGTGCTGGCTCCTCCCCTCTATGCCTCCTCCTACAGCTCAGTTATAGGTAAACAGTGCCCGAAGGAGAATGACATACTTGAGAGAAGGAACTTAACAACCAAAAGTGTGGTGAGATTTTCACACCAGCACACCAATATATAACTTAGCCAGCAACATCTGGCAACATTAACAGCAACAGCTGATCAGGAACACATAACAGAGAACCTGCAGAAAGTCACCGCACAGAGGAGGGCGCCCAATATCCCTTATGGACTATGAGAAAAGGATTTACAGGTAGGTATTTAAAGTCCTATTTTCTCTAGCATCTATAAGGGATACTGAGGGCAGATTAGTACGATGGGGATGTCCCAAAGCTTCCAGAACGTGCGGGAACATGCGGAGACATCTGCAGCACCGCCTGCCCAAACTGTGTATCTTCTTTGGTCAGGGTATCAAACTTGTAGAACTTCACAAAGGTGTTCTTCCCCGACCAGGTAGCAGCTTGGCATAGTTGCAGGGCGGAGACCCTACGGGCAGCCGCCCAGGAAGAGCCCACCGATCTTGTGAAGTGGGCCTTCAGAGACTGCGGAACCGGTAAGGCTGCCGACGAATAGGCCTGTTAAATAGTAAGCCCAATCCAACGAGCAATAGACTGCTTAGAAGCAGGGCAACCCTTTTTCTGCGCATCATAGAGCACGAACAAGGAATCCGACTTTCTGATCCAAGCTGTCCTTTTGATACAAATATTCAAGGCACGCACAGCACCCAATTCCTCCAGAGGAGTAGAAGTGTCAGAACTGGACGGAATCACGATAGGTTGATTCAAGTGAAACGCGGAGACCACCTGTGGCAGGAACTGCTGTCTAGTGCTGAGCTCCGCTCTGTTCACGTAAAAGTCCAAGTATGGACTTTTGCACGACAAGGCCCCCAATTCTGAGACACGCCGAGCAGAAGCCAGGGCCAGTAACATCACCGTTTTTCACATGAGGTACTTATCTTCTACTGTCGTCAGAGGTTCAAACCAGGAGGACTGTAGAAAATGTAACAACAGATCCAGATCCCAAGGTGCCGTAGGCGGCATAAATGGAGGTTGTATGTGAAGCACCCATTGTAAAATGGTCTGAAATTCTGGCAAGAGAGCCATCTGGAAGAAGATGGAAAGAGCTGAAATCTGGACCTTAATGGATCCCAGAAGTAAACCTTCATCCACTCCAGCCTGCAGGAATCGTAGGAACCTTTCCAAGTTGAATTCTGCAGAGGGATATGTGCGTTCCTCGCACCAAGAGACATATCTCCGCTAGATATGATTATAGTGTTTTGATGTCACAGGTTTTCTAGCTTGCACCATAGTGGCAATTACCTTTTTGGAAAGCCCTTTGTAAGCTAGGATGTTCCGCTCAACTTCCATGCCATCAAACGAAGCCGCCGTAAGTTCGGGTAAGCGAATGGTCCTTGTTGAAGAAGATCCCTTCTTAGCGGTAGAGGCCAAGGGTCCTCTACGGCCATGTCCAGAAGAGCCGTGTACCACGTTCTTCGGGGCCAATCCAGGGCAATAAAGATTGCTTCCACTCTATGATGTCTGATCTGGTTGATCACCCTTGGGATCAGCGGAATTGGAGTAAACAGGTAGACCAGCTGGTAAGGCCAAGGTGATGTCAGCGCAACCACTGCACTCGCCTGCGGGCAGGGGCGGATTGGGAACAAAAAGCGGTTTTGGAAAAATCTGTACTAGTGGCCCCACATGGGCAGCACCAGAGGTGTAAGGTCTAGCCATGGGCCATGGCAGCAGCACCCTCCCCCCAAGACTTTCCAGATAGTGGGCATGTCCAGCATCAAGGGGGAATTAAAAATAAATAAAATTAAATATTATGAGCACATTATATGATACACCTTCAGAATTTAGGAAACTATATCATTCTTTAGAAAGATATATTTTCTTGCTTATTACACCAACTGTATTCCAATCACTAGTCACTCAATCTTATATGTCAGCCAAGCAGGCAGACAGAGCATACACTAGATCATCTGCAATCACAGGCTAAGTAGCAAAGTCATTTTCATATATGCAAATTATTTTGCATCTTATTCATTATGTCTATAAAAATTACCACATGTCCTCAAACAAAACAGGCCCCATGGGTGCGACGGCCCACCGAGAATCTTCCCTGTAAACCCTATGGCCAATCCGCCTCTGCCTATGGGTCTTTGATTCGTGAGCAATAGCAGTGAAGCTTCTTGTTGAGATGAGAGGCCATCAAGTTGATCTATGGGCATCCCCACCTGTCGATGATTTGCTGAAACATCTGAGGGTGTAGTCCCCACTTCCCCGGATGGAGGTCGTGGCGACTTAGGAAGTCCGCTTCCCAGTTGTCCACCCCCAGAATAAAGATCGCGGACAGTGCTCTTGCATGTTTTTCCACCCAGAGGAGTATTCTTGACACTTCTTGCATGCAGGCTGTGCTTTTTGTCCCTTCTTGTCGATTCATGTATGCCACCGCCATGGTGTTGTCCGACTGCACCTGGATTGCTTGATCCCGGAGTAGAGGGGATGCCTGAATCAGAGCATTGTAGATAGCCCGAAGTTCCAGAATGTTGATCGGAAGAAGGGCCTCTTGGGCAGACCACCTGCCCTGGAACTGCGCCCCCTTGGTGACAAAGCTACCCATCCTCTCAGACTCGCATCCATCGTGAGGAAGATCCAATCCTGAATCCCAAAGCGTTGACCTTCCAGCAGGTTGGAAGACTGTAGCTACCACAGGAGATTCTGGCCTCAGGTGACAGCCGAATCATCCGGTGCATCTGAAGATGGGAACCAGACCACTTGTTCAGGATGTCCAATTGGAACGGTCTGGCATGAACATACTAGCTTCTGAATTGAATCGCCTCGTACGAGGCCACCATCGTTCCCAACAATTTTATGCAAAGATGAATGGAGACCCAAGCAGGTTGGAGCACCATGCAAACCATTTCTTGAAGTGTTCTTACTCTGTCCTCTGGGAGGAACACTTTCAGTGCTACAGTATCCAGTAGCATCCCCAGAAACATGAGCCATTGAGACGGTTCCAGGTGGGACTTCTGCAGATTGAGGATCCACCCGTGGGGTGGCAGAAGTTGGATAGTGCAATCTTTATGGAGCAATAGAAGCTCCATGGAGCTCGCTCTTATCAGGAGAACGTCCAGGAATGGAATAACATTGATCCCCTGGACCCTGAGTTGAAACATCATTTCCGCCATCACCTTCGTGAACACCCTCGGAGCTGTAGACAGGCCGAAGGGTAGTGCCTGAAACTGGTAGTGATCGTTCAGCAGGGCAAACCTCAGATAGGCCTGATGAGGAGGCCAAATTGGGATTTGTAGGTAAGCGTCCTTGATATCCATGGACACAAGGAATTCCTGTTGTTCCAGGCCTGTAATAACTACTCTCAAAGAGTCCATCTTGAATTTGAAAACCTTCAGGTAAGGATTCAAGGACTTCATTTTCAGAATGGGTCTCACAGACCCGTCTGGTTTTGGTACTACGAACAGACTGTAGTATTAACCCTGTCCTCCTCGTTATAGTAGGGGTACTGGAACAATGACCTGGGACTGGACCAACTTGTTGATGGCCAGCAGTAGCGTACCACGCATATTTTCTAAAGCTGGTAAGCTTGATTTGAAACATCGTTGGGGGGGAGTACCGTCGAACTCCAGCTTGTAACCCTGAGAGATAAGGTCCTTTACCCAAGCATCTTGGCAGGAACTGTCCCAGATGTGGCTGTAGTGACGTAACCGAGCTCCCACCACGAGATCCCCTCGGGGTAGGTGGGCACCGTCATGCTGAAGTCTTAGTGGAAGCAGAGCTGGTGTTCTGGTCCTGAGATCCGGCAATGGATGGTTTCTTAGGTTTACCTCTGGAGCCTCTAACTGCGTTGGAGGCCCCTCTGGCCCTAGATCAAAATCTAGAGGATAGAAAGGACTGAGAAGACGGTCCCGGGTAGGTACGTCTAGCAGGCAGAGCTCCCAAAGGGAGAAACGTGGATTTTCCAGCAGTAACTTTGGAAATCAATGCGTCCAATTCACCTCCAAAGATCCATTCACCTGTGAAGGGAAGAGATTCCACATTATGTTTGTAGTCAGCATCAATAATCCACTAACGCAACCATATGGCTCTGCGCGCAGACACAGCCATAGCCGTGGTCCTAGCATTAATATTGCCAATCTCTTTAAGGGAGTCACAGAGGACTCTTGCCTTGTTCTGAATGTGATCCAGGAAAGTAACAGTATTAACTAAGGTCATATCACCCGAAAGACCTTCCTTAATTTGATAAGCCCAGGAATGAATTGCATGTGTTATCCAGCAACCTGCAATGACCGGCCTTTGAGCAACACCTGCAGCAATGTTTATAGATTTCAGAGTGGTTACAAGTTTCCTATCTGCCGGGTCTTTTACCGTAAAGGAGCCCGGAGTAGGGACTTTTTAGAAAGGCAAGAGACGTCTACTGCTGGAGACTCCTCCCAGAATTTCCTGCCTTCAGGGGCAAAGGGGAATGTATGTAAAAAACATTTTGACACCTGATATTTCTTACCTGGAGTCTTCCAGGCTATTTTAAATAAGTCATCCAATTCCTTGGAATCAGGAAATGTGACTGTCAGTTTGTCTTGTGGGAGGAAAAATTACTGCTGAGTAGTAGCATCCTCCAGGGGGAGCTTTAACACATCCCAATAGCTAATATGAGGGGTTCAATACCTTGGGTAGGGGTGGAATCCCCACTTATGGGGTCCACATCATCCCCATCATCCTGTATATCATCATCAGTATCTGATAGGAGTGCAGGTAAAGCACGTTTTTGTGCACCTGTAGTAGACGGGGGGGGGGGGGGGGGGGGGATGTTTAGCAGCTAGACTTGCCACTGCTTGTTGCAGTTCTTATTTGCATTTGTAGTGAGCTAAGATGACATATCAGACATCATATGTTTTTTAACATCAATAATTTTTATTGAAATTTGTAACAGGTGGGGGGGTGTACAGAAACATTTGTAACAGGTGGGGGGGGGTACAGAAAAGAATAGGAAGGAGGGACGGGGGGGACACAGCAAAAAGGGTGGGGGGGTGTACACGTCAATAAAGTCAAACGTGTATGGAAAAGAAAACAGACATCATATTTTTTATAGCCCCCAACCAGGAGGGCTCTGGACTCTCCCCCACATTGAAATCAGCATTCTGAGATGGCTGACTACACTGCTCACATGATATTGAGCCAGATGAACTAGGAGAGAATCTAGCATTACATACACTGCATGACTTCTGTTTTACCATTGTGAATCAGAAAAACAGGTATAATACACATACAACACAGCCTGATATTGATATATTGCAAGCCTGTCCTATTGCATGTGAGAGGAGACACAGGAGAGAGGACCCCAACGCACCCAGCGTTGCACAGTTCCTGTGAGGCTGTCAGCGTTTTTATGTGTAAACACAGTGAGACTGTAATATGATCAAATCCCTCAGAGGGATGTTATTGTGCACTAGTATAGTGGCTCTCCTCCTCTACACCCGGCACCAGCGATCCAGGGACTGTTTGGAGGAGATGTGGAGGCTGCTGCTGCTATGCAGAGGAAGGCGCCAAAATGCCGCTGAGCCCGCTCTCGTGTAGCTCCACCCCCCACCATGGCGCCGGAGCTACTTCTGTATATTTATACTGGCCATGTCTCCCAATATGTACAACCTCACATAAATGCTTGGTTTACTATATTTAGCCAGTGTCACGCAGGGGCTATAGCGGGTCCCCCCCAGGAAGGACCCATACGCCACACCCGTACTTTCAGACGCACAGTAAAATGAGGGGACCCCGCTAGCGGGGCCCTTGGTTGGTACTCACCACCGATGATCACTTTCAGGCAGCATTAGGGGTGTGTGGCATGCTGCGGCTGCGACAGCGGGGATGAGGCTCTACACCTCAAGAGGCCGGTGACCGTCTCCCCCCCTAACTCCCACGATGTAGGTATGCTGTTGCCCAAACAGCATACCGAAATAGATAAAACTTTTAAAAAAGAAATTGAAGAAAAACTCTGGAGCTTGCAGAGTGTGCATCCTCTCCTGAGGGCACTTTTTTCTAAACTGAGCTGTAGGAGGAGGCATAGAGGGGAGGAGCCAGCACACCCAGTTGAAGAAATTTAAAGTGCACTGTCTCCTTTGGACCCGTCTATACGCATCGTACTAATCTGTCCCCAATATCCCTTATGGATGCTAGAGATATCATATTATTGTTAAATATGCCCTTTGCTGTTACCCATCTGTTGTAAGTGTTGCATTACAGTTTTGTTATCTTATCCAGCTAATAAGTAACTCAGCAGGGAATAAGATTTTGGTTACTTACAACGTTTTCCTGGTATTATGTGGTAAGGCTCATATCTCTTGTTTCATAGTTCCTGAACAGCCACAGCTCCTTCAGATTGAAAGTTCTGACATGGACTCTTTCACACTGTCCTGGGCCCCACCAAAGAGGATAAATGGGATACTGACAAGCTACATACTACAGCACCAGATAAGTATGTATATGATTTCCTCATCCCCAAGTAAATTGGGTAAATAAAAACGCTCTAGTGAAAATACGTTTTCAGAAATCCATTCAATTATTTCCTTTTTCAAAGCAAACTGTGGGGTCTATTTACCAGAGCTGTAACTGGACTTTGTGGTGCCCTCTGCCAGAAAGAGAATTGCTCCCCTCCTCCCTTTTTCCCCCCAATAGGGACATAAGGTGTATGTGTATATATATATATATTTATATATATATATATATATATATATATATATATTGTTTCTCTGACGTCCTAAGTGGATGCTGGGACTCCGTAAGGACCATGGGGAATAGCGGCTCCGCAGGAGACTGGGCACAACTAAAAGAAAGCTTTAGACTACTGGTGTGCACTGGCTCCTCCCACTATGACCCTCCTCCAGACTTCAGTTAGAATCTTGTGCCCGGCTGAGCTGGATGCACACTAGGGGCTCTCCTGAGCTCCTAGAAAGAAAGTATATTTAGGTTTTTTATTTTACAGTGAGATCTGCTGGCAACAGACTCACTGCAGCGAGGGACTAAGGGGAGAAGAAGCGAACCTACCTAACTGGTGGTAGCTTGGGCTTCTTAGGCTACTGGACACCATTAGCTCCAGAGGGATCGACCACAGGACCCGACCTCGATGTTCGGTCCCGGAGCCGCGCCGCCGGCCCCCTTACAGAGCCAGAAGCAAGAAGTGTTCAGGAAAATCGGCGGCAGAAGACTTCTGTCTTCAACAAGGTAGCGCACAGCACTGCAGCTGTGCGCCATTGCTCCTCATGCACACCTCACACTCCGGTCACTGATGGGTGCAGGGCGCTGGGGGGGGCCGCCCTGAGGGCAATATAATACACCTTGGCTGGCAAATCTACACCATATATAGTCAGGAAGGCTATATAGGTGTAAAAATACCCCTGCCAGAATTCCAGAAAAAGCGGGAGAAGGGGCGGGGCTATCTCCCTAAGCACACTGGCGCCATTTTTCCCTCACAGCTCCGCTGGAAGGACGCTCCCTGGCTCTCCCCTGCAGTGTCAAGCTACATAAGGGTAAAAAAGAGAGGGGGGGCACTAAATTTAGGCGCAGTATATATTATATAAGCAGCTATAAGGGAAAAAACACTCATTTATAGTGGGATCCCTGTGTTATATAGCGCTCTGGTGTGTGCTGGCATACTCTCTCTCTGTCTCCCCAAAGGGCTTTGTGAGGTCCTGTCCTCTGTCAGAGCATTCCCTGTGTGTATGCGGTGTGTCGGTACGGCTGTGTCGACATGTTTGATGAGGAGGCTTATGTGGAGGCGGAGCAAATGCCGATAAATGTGATGTCACCCCCTGCGGGGTCGACACCTGAGTGGATGGTTCTGTGGAAGGAATTACGCGACAGTGTCGACTCCTTGCATAAAAGGTTTGACGACATACCAAATATGGGACAGCCGGCTTCTCAGCCTGTGCCTGCCCAGGCGTCTCAAAAGCCATCAGGGGCTCTAAAACGCCTGCTACCTCAGATGGCAGACACAGATGTCGACACGGATACTGACTCCAGTGTCGACGACGATGAGACTAATGTATCTTCCAATAGGGCCACACGTTATATGATTGAGGCAATGAAAAATGTGTTGCATATTTCTGATGTTACCCCAGGTACCACAAAAAAGGGTATTATGTTTGGAGAGAAAAAACTACCAGTTGTTTTTCCTCCATCTGAGGAATTAAATGAAGTGTGTGAAGAAGCGTGGGCTTCCCCCGATAAGAAACTGGTAATTTCTAAGAGGTTACTAATGGCGTACCCTTTCCCGCCAGAGGATAGGTCACGTTGGGAAACATCCCCTAGGGTGGATAAAGCGCTCACACGCTTGTCAAAGAAGGTGGCACTACCGTCTCCGGATACGGCCGCCCTGAAGGAATCTGCTGATAGAAAGCAGGAGGCTATGCTGAAGTCTATATATACACACACAGGTGTTATACTGAGACCAGCTATTGCTTCAGCATGGATGTGCAGTGCTGCAGCTGCGTGGTCAGATTCCCTGTCGAAAAATATTGATACCCTAGACAGGGACACTATATTGCTAAACGTAGAGCATATTAAAGACGCACTCTTATACATGAGGGATGCACAGAGGGATATTTGCCGGCTGGCATCTAAAATAAGTGCAATGTCCATTTCTGCCAGGAGAGGGTTATGAACTCGGCAGTGGACAGGAGATGCAGATTCTAAAAGGCACATGGAAGTTTTGCCTTATAAGGGTGAGGAGTTGTTCGGGGATGGTCTCTCGGACCTCGTTTCCACAGCAACAGCTGGGAAGTCTACATTTTTACCCCATATTCCCTCACAGCCAAAGAAAGCACCGTATTATCAGGTACAGTCCTTTCGGCCCAATAAGGGCAAGCGGGTTAAAGGCGCGTCCTTTCTGCCCAGAGGCAGAGGTAGAGGGAAAAAGCTGCAGCATACAGCCAGTTCCCAGGAGCAAAAGTCCTCCCCCGCTTCCTCTAAGTCCACAGCATGACGCTGGGGCTCCACAGGCGGAGCCAGGTACGGTGGGGGCCCGTCTCCAAAATTTCAGCGATCAGTGGGCTCGCTCACGGGTGGATCCCTGGATCTTTCAAGTAGTATCTCAGGGGTAAAAGCTGGAATTCGAGACGTCTCCCCCCGCCGTTTCCTCAAATCTGCCTTGCCAACAACTCCCTCAGCCAGGGAGGCAGTGTTAGAGGCAATTCACAAGCTGTATTCCCAGCAGGTGATAGTAAAGGTGCCCCTACTTCAACAAGGACGGGGTTACTATTCCACAATGTTTGTGGTACCGAAACCGGACGGTTCGGTGAGACCCATTTTAAATTTGAAATCCTTGAACACGTATATAAAAAAATTCAAGTTCAAGATGGAATCGCTCAGGGCGGTTATTGCAAGCCTGGACGAGGAGGATTACATGGTATCACTGGACATCAAGGATGCTTACCTGCATGTCCCCATTTACCATCCTCACCAGGAGTACCTCAGATTTGTGGTACAGGATTGTCATTACCAATTCCAGACGTTGCCGTTCGGTCTATCCACGGCTCCGAGGGTCTTTACCAAGGTAATGGCCGAAATGATGATACTCCTTCGAAAGAAGGGAGTTTTAATTATCCCGTACTTGGACGATCTCCTGATAAAGGCGAGGTCCAGGGAGCAGTTGTTGGTCGGGGGTAGCACTATCTCGGGAGGTGCTACAACAGCACGGCTGGATTCTAAATATTCCAAAGTCACAGCTGGTCCCTACGACACGTCTACTGTTCCTGGGGATGGTTCTGGACACAGAACAGAAAAAAGTGTTTCTCCCGGAGGAGAAGGCCAAGGAGCTGTCATCTCTAGTCAGATGCCTCCTAAAACCAAAACAGGTGTCGGTGCATCACTGCACGCGGATCCTGGGAAAGATGGTAGCTTCCTTCGAAGCAATTCCATTCGGCAGGTTCCATGCAAGAACTTTTCAGTGGGACCTGTTGGACAAGTGGTCCGGATCGCATCTTCAGATGCATCGGCTAATAACCCTGTCTCCAAGGACCAGGGTGTCTCTGCTGTGGTGGCTGCAGAGTGCTCATCTTCAAGAGGGCCGCAGATTCGGCATACAGGACTGGGTCCTGGTGACCACGGATGCAAGCCTTCGAGGCTGGGGGGCAGTCACACAGGGAAGAAACTTCCAAGGACTATGGTCAAGTCAGGAGACTTCCCTGCACATAAATATTCTGGAACTGAGGGCCATTTACAATGCCCTAAGTCAGGCAAAACCCCTGCTTCAAAACCAGCCGGTTCTGATCCAGTCAGACAACATCACGGCGGTCGCCCATGTAAACCGACAGGGCGGCACGAGAAGCAGGACGGCGATGGCAGAAGCCACAAGGATTCTCCGATGGGCGGAAAATCACGTGTTAGCACTGTCAGCAGTGTTCATTCCGGGAGTGGACAACTGGGAAGCAGACTTCCTCAGCAGGTACGACCTCCACCCGGGAGAGTGGGGACTTCATCCAGAAGTCTTCCAACTGATTGTAAACCGTTGGGAAAGGCCACAGGTGGACATGATGGCGTCCCGCCTAAACAAAAAGCTAGAAAGATATTGCGCTAGGTCGGGAGACCCTCAGGCGATAGCTGTGGACGCTCTAGTGACACCGTGGGTGTACCGGTCGGTTTATGTGTTCCCTCCTCTTCCTCTCATACCAAAGGTACTGAGGATAATAAGGAGAAGAGGAGTAAGAACTATACTCATTGTTCCGGATTGGCCAAGAAGAGCTTGGTACCCGGAACTTCAAGAAATGATCTCAGAGGACCCATGGCCTCTGCCGCTCAGACAGGACCTGCTGCAGCAGGGGCCCTGTCTGTTCCAAGACTTACCGCTGCTGCGTTTGACGGCATGGCGGTTGAACACCGGATCCTGAAGGAAAAGGGCATTCCGGAAGAAGTCATTCCTACGCTGATTAAAGCTAGGAAAGAAGTAACCGCAAACCATTATCACCGCATATGGCGAAAATATGTTGCGTGGTGTGAGGCCAGGAAGGCCCCAACGGAGGAATTTCAGCTGGGCCGTTTCCTGCACTTCCTACAGTCAGGGGTGACTATGGGCCTAAAATTGGGTTCCATTAAGGTCCAGATTTCGGCTCTATCGATTTTCTTCCAGAGAGAACTGGCTTCACTACCTGAAGTTCAAACTTTTGTTAAGGGAGTGCTGCATATTCAACCCCCTTTTGTGCCTCCAGTGGCACCTTGGGATCTCAACGTGGTGTTGGATTTCCTAAAGTCACATTGGTTTGAGCCACTTAAAACCGTGGAATTGAAGTATCTCACGTGGAAAGTGGTCATGTTGTTGGCCTTGGCTTCGGCCAGGCGTGTATCAGAATTGGCGGCTTTGTCATGTAAAAGCCCTTATCTGATTTTCCATATGGATAGGGCAGAATTGAGGACGCGTCCCCAATTTCTCCCAAAGGTGGTATCAGCCTTTCACCTGAACCAACCTATCGTGGTGCCTGCGGCTACTAAAGATTTGGAGGCTTCCAAGTTGTTGGACGTAGTCAGGGCCCTGAAAATTTATGTTTCCAGGACAGCTGGAGTCAGAAAGACTGACTCGCTATTTATCCTGTATGCGCCCAACAAGTTGGGTGCACCTGCTTCAAAGCAGACTATTGCTCGCTGGATCTGTAGTACGATTCAGCTTGCACATTCTGCGGCTGGACTGCCGCATCCTAAATCAGTGAAAGCCCATTCCACGAGGAAGGTGGGCTCTTCTTGGGCGGCTGCCCGAGGGGTCTCGGCTCTACAACTTTGCCGAGCAGCTACTTGGTCGGGGTCAAACACTTTTGCTAAATTCTACAAGTTTGACACCCTGGCTGAGGAGGACCTAGAGTTTGCCCATTTGGTGCTGCAGAGTCATCCGCACTCTCCCGCCCGTTTGGGAGCTTTGGTATAATCCCCATGGTCCTTACGGAGTCCCAGCATCCACTTAGGACGTCAGAGAAAATAAGAATCTACTCACCGGTAATTCTATTTCTCGTAGTCCGTAGTGGATGCTGGGCGCCCATCCCAAGTGCGGATTGTCTGCAATACTTGTATATAGTTATTGCTTAACTAAAGGGTTATTGTTGAGCCATCTGTTGAGAGGCTCAGTTGTTATCATACTGTTAACTGGGTATTGTATCACGAGTTATACGGTGTGATTGGTGTGGCTGGTATGAGTCTTACCCGGGATTCAAAATCCTTCCTTATTGTGTCAGCTCTTCCGGGCACAGTATCCTAACTGAAGTCTGGAGGAGGGTCATAGTGGGAGGAGCCAGTGCACACCAGTAGTCTAAAGCTTTCTTTTAGTTGTGCCCAGTCTCCTGCGGAGCCGCTATTCCCCATGGTCCTTACGGAGTCCCAGCATCCACTACGGACTACGAGAAATAGAATTACCGGTGAGTAAATTCTTATTTTTTTCTAATGCTGTGGTTGAGTGTCGGACACAGGATACAACACCCCACCCACCGAACCACTTGATCCAGCATAGAAACAATGAGATTTGTGACTATATGAAGCTACCTGTACCCCGTAAAAAAAATAACCAGCACCATAATCTATCAGATCCATGCAGTGTGCAGCCACACAACCAATCCCTTGCAACCACACACTACATAGATCTGCCCAGCCGAAAAGCTGATCACCCCTTCACTAAGTACAAGGTAAGCTTCAAATAGTTAAAACTCTCCAGCTTGGAATGCTCTAGCTTTCTATGCAAGGGAAGATAGCTCAATGAATACAGTGTCAGACTGCAATGTCATAGGCATCGGGTTTGAATTCCGGGAACATCAGCATCCCGAAATGTAATAAAGAACAGTGTGACTGAACAACAAAGAGTTATCAAAACAAGTCCAGGAATGCTGTACAGGTATTAGTGACAAAAGGGGTGGGGGTAGGACACAGAGTAGTCAGGAGATGCTGGACTTCAAAAAGGGAGGAAACTGCAAATTAATGTAATTAGATAATTCATAACTGAAAGTGCTGCAAACAGCACCCACTACACGGCAGCGCTATGTGCGGAGCACACTCCGCACACACCTAGTTACAACCCTGCTATTTATCAAGCCTTGGATGGTGGTAAAGTGGACAGAGTATCAGCCAACCAGCTCCTAAGTGTCATTTTTTAAACACAGCCTGTGACATTAAACAATAAAAGAGTGAAGTCCCAAGGCGCTCAATTGAAAACTAGAGGCCACTTGAAAATAGTTGTCACTATGGAACACCTGTAAAACGTATACTTGTCAATAAAAAAACAAGTAATGGGCGCTTGACTTCAAAACAGTTGGGGCAGATGTATTAAGCCTGGAGAAAGGCTAAAGAAGTGATAAAGCAGTAATAAGCGCATGGTGATATTGATAATGCACCAGCCAGTCAGCTCCTAATTGTCATTTTTCAGATCCGTAATGATTGGCTGGTGCGTTATCACCTTCTACTTATCACTGGTTCATCACTTCTTTTTCCCTTCTCCAGGTTAATACATCTGCCCCAGTATGAGTTCCTATAAAATAGTTCATACCCATTCAGTCCAGTATCAAATTAGTAAGTCCACTGAAGCAAAGAATTACGGTCCCACTATGGATTTCAGGATTTCCAATACATCCAGGGCTGCAGAGGAAGAGCTTCCCAGACAACCACCTGCCGTTCCACTTTGTCTTCTACCCCTCCGTCTTCGTGGGCCTGCAGATCCTGCTGCGGAGGACGCTGCTGCAGTGCTGACCCAGGAGCGGGCACTGAGTGCGGCAGAGCTGGCATTGCAATACGGCCTGTCTGTCTACTACTCACTGGTGTTTCTCCGGAGCTTCCAGAGGCTGCAGTATGTGACATAGCAGTTAGGAGCTGGTTGGCTGGGACTTTGTCTCCGTCCACTTTACCTCCAATGCATAGTAAATTGACCCCTGTGTGAACTATTCTGTACACAAAATTGGGGACAGATTAACAATGGGGCGGATGGAGCTATAGCACCGGGCCTCTACATAATAATAGACCCATCATCACAGCAATATGTGAGTTTATGCATTTTTGCATGTCAGTCCTATTCTGAGTTGTACAGTACATAGCCGAATCTGACTTTCCATGGTTAGTAACAACAATTAAACCTATATTGTAGGAGTGTCGTGGGTGTGTATGAAAAGCTCAGTGTGATTCTGAGTTGTGTATACAGTTAGGGAACCCTGTTTCTGACAGGTCACTTGCATCTAGCATGGGTCCGGTGCAAGTGCCTACTATACTAATGATGACATTCGCAGTGGCAGCATGGGTCCGGTGCAAGTGCCTATACTAATGATGACATTCGCAGTGGTTGCATGGGTTCCGGTGCAAGTGCCTACACTAATGATAACATTCGCAATAGCTGCATGGGACCGGTGCAAGTGCCTTTACTAATGATGACATTCGCAGTGGCTGCATGGGTCCGGTGCAAGTGCCTATACTAATGATGACATTCGCAGTGGTTGCATGGGTCCGGTGCAAGTGCCTATATACTAATGATGACATTCGCAGTGGCTGCATGGGTCCGGTGCAAGTGCCTATACTAATGATGACATTCGCAGTGGCAGCATGGATCCGGTGTAAGTGCCTATACTAATGTTGACATTCGCAGTGGCAGCATGGGTCCAGTGCAAGTGCCTATACTAATGATGACATTCACAGTGGCTGCATGAGTCCGGTGCAAGTGCCTATACTAATGATGACATTCGCAGTGGCTGCATGGGTCCGGTGCAAGTGCCTATACTAATGATGACATTCGCAGTGGCTGCATGGGTCCGGTGCAAGTGCCTATACTAATGATGACATTCGCAGTGGCTGCATGGATCCGGTGCAAGTACCTATACTAATGATGACATTCGCAGTGGCTGCATGGGTCCGGTGCAAGTGCCTATACTAATGATGACATTCGCAGTGGCTGCACGGGTCCGGTGCAAGTGCCTATACTAATGATGACATTCGCAGTGGCTGCATGGATCCGGTGCAAGTACCTATACTAATGATGACATTCGCAGTGGCTGCATGGGTCCGGTGCAAGTGCCTATACTAATGATGACATTCGCAGTGGCAGCATGGGTCCGGTGAAAGTGCCTATATTAATTATGACATTCGCAGTGGCAGCATGGGTCCGGTGCAAGTGCCTATACTAATGATGACATTCGCAGTGGCTGCATGGGTCCGGTGCAAGTGCCTATACTAATGATGACATTCGCAGTGGCTGCATGGGTCCGGTGCAAGTGCCTATACTAATGATGACATTCGCAGTGGCTGCATGGGTCCGGTGCAAGTGCCTATACTAATGATGACATTCGCAGTGGCAGCATGGGTCCGGTGAAAGTGCCTATATTAATTATGACATTCGCAGTGGCAGCATGGGTCCGGTGCAAGTGCCTATACTAATGATGACATTCGCAGTGGCTGCATGGGTCCGGTGCAAGTGCCTATACTAATGATGACATTCGCAGTGGCTGCATGGGTCCGGTGCAAGTGCCTATACTAATGATGACATTCGCAGTGGCTGCATGGATCCGGTGCAAGTACCTATACTAATGATGACATTCGCAGTGGCTGCATGGGTCCGGTGCAAGTGCCTATACTAATGATGACATTCGCAGTGGCAGCATGGATCCGGTGTAAGTGCCTATACTAATGTTGACATTCGCAGTGGCAGCATGGGTCCAGTGCAAGTGCCTATACTAATGATGACATTCCCAGTGGCAGCATGGGTCCGGTGAAAGTGCCTATACTAATGATGACATTCGCAGTGGCAGCATGGGTCCGGTGAAAGTGCCTATATTAATTATGACATTCGCAGTGGCAGCATGGGTCCGGTGCAAGTGCCTATACTAATGATGACATTCGCAGTGGCTGCATGGGTCCGGTGCAAGTGCCTATACTAATGATGACATTCGCAGTGGCTGCATGGTTCCGGTGCAAGTGCCTATACTAATGATGACATTCGCAGTGGCAGCATGGGTCCGGTGCAAGTGCCTATACCAATGATGACATTCGCAGTGGCTGCATGGGACCGGTGCAAGTGCCTATACTAATGATGACATTCGCAGTGGCTGCATGGTTCCGGTGCATGTGCCTATACTAATGATGACGTTCGCAGTGGTTGATTTTAGAGCCCAAAAATGCTCCTAACATGCCTGCATTTTTATAGCAACAACCGTCCTCCTCCCGTTACCCCCGCTAAACACTAACTACATGTTTATGAATGAATTCTCTGTGCTATCACTAAGGAATCGCTGTATGTGCACAGTGCCGCTTTTTACACTGCGTACAATCCACATTGTGTACATCTCTGAATCAGGCCCACTGTATGGAGGCAGGTCATTGAGGTATCAGCATGGGGAATCAGATGGGATTTGGGGGCTGCACCTAAACTATATGTCTGGGAATTTCATACTTAGGACCCCCCTCCCCCTCTATCTCTTGAATCAAATAACTGAATGTATCCATATGTATGCAAGATGTACTAAGATGATCACATGTATTTTTTCTTAAGCATGCACTTTGTATGTGGATTATTTAGAAGCTTCCAGTTAAATTTTGCTTTTCTGTCTTTCAGTTAATGAAGGCAATGTATCTGGAATTGTAAGTAATATCACCATAACAAACCCAGACGCAGTCAGCCATAAAGTTCCCCGTCTTGAAGTTGGTACAAAGTACAAATTCTACCTACAGGCATGTACACGCATGGGCTGCAGCAAGCCTGTGAGTGAGGAAGGACTGGCACTGTCACTACCAAGTAAGTCGTACTGCTGGATGATACTAGTATTTCTGCTTTACTTGTAAATATCTTATTCCTGATGACTGAATCTACATTTCTTTCTAATCTGTAATCAATGTGATAAATGAGCATGCACTCAAATAGTGAGATGCTGATATATAGAACATAAAAAATAATGAATAATCCAGACAATCAGGCTAATCTGTCCTCTCTAGGGAGTCATCATTTGTACAAGGATTTTAGGACATTGCACACCAAGTGGGGTATCCAATTAGATGAGATTCTAAAAGCTGATAAAAACAGCCTGATAGCACAGTTTTTGACCCATGATAAGTATTGCGCAATCCAATTATAGGACATTTTTATCGTCTGGAAAAAGAGCCGCAATCATGCGATAACACATGGGATCTGGGATAACTTCCCAATTCCATGTTTTATTGTGGCTCCGAGGGCTGTTTATCACAGACTGTGCTTCGGTTGCCTAAGGCAACCAAACCGTAATCCACAATAAGTGCCGCATATTGCAGCTAATTGAATAACCCCGGCCAAAACCATTAGCTGCAGTAAATTACCACAGTTAATTGGATACCGCCCCAAGGTAAACTGGGACATCAGGTTCTGGAGAAGGCAGCAGGAATTAGTATTCATTATCTTGACCTATGATTTGTGGGACAGGGTTCTTAACGTGGACTAGTTTTACACAATTGTATTTGGGGTAGTATAACTCATCTGTGCTCATTTCAGGATACTAAAATGTGTAGGTGTCACACAGCAGTTTAAGGGGGTGGTCTTCAGGTTGCCGACTGTCGGAATCCCGGCGCACAGTATACCGGCGCCTGAATCCCGACAGCCGGCATGCCGACAGTTTTTCTCCCTCATGGGGGTCCACGACCCCCCTGCAGGGAGAATAAATAGCGTGGCACGCGTAGTGCGCCACCGTGCCCACAGCGTGGTGAGCGCAGCGAGCCCGCAAGGGGCTCATTTGCACTTGCCACGCTGTTGGTATGCCGGCGGTCGGGCTTCCGGCGCCGGTATGCTGGGAGCCCGGCCGCCGGCATACCATACCACACCCGTTTAAGGAGATAAAAAAAAGAATAAAAGGCAAGATCTGTCAGTGCCTTTAATTTCTGTCTGTCTCTTGCCAAGGTGAGTCCCCCTAGGCCGAGGCAAGGATTGTATTGCATTCAAAATATGAATGAATGAATGAAGTCAGTCTAGAGTTGTTTATGGAGCAAGAATCAATAACAATATCAGGAACAGTGTAAGATGTGTGGTCTTCAGTATACCGGCGTTGGGATCCCGACAGCCGGCATACCGACACTTATTCTCCCTCATGGGGGTCCGTGACCCCCCTGGAGGGAGAATCAATTAGTGTAGCGCGCCACCTTGCCCGTAGCGTGGCGAGCGCAGCGAGCCCGCAAGGGGCTCATTTGCGCTCGCCACACTGTCGGTATGCCGGCGGTCGGGCTCCCGGCGCCGGTATGCTGGTCGCTGGGAGCCCGACCACCGGCATATCGTAGTGAACCCGTTTAATACAATGCTTTGACAGGCATGTTTTTTAGTTGCACGTAGCTATGTGCATTTTGTATAGTTATGCCTTTATAGGCAAATATTATATGCTCTTACCCTGTTAGGCTCAAGCACTGGGGAGATTATGTTTAGGCTTCGGGGGAGGGTTAGGGTTAGGCTGCAGCCTGGGGGGTTAGGTTTAGACTGCGGGTAGGGGTCTTAGGTTTAGGCTCTCACAGGAGAGTTAGGGTTAGACTGCGGGGAGAGGTTAGGTTTAGACACCACCAGGAAGGGTTAGGCTGCGGGGGTAAGAGGGCTAGGTTTAGACTGCTAGAAGGGCGGGTTAGGGGCCAGTGGGAGAAGGTAAGTATACTTACCTTCTCCTGTCAGGATTCTGATCATTGGGATGCCACGATCGATATTCTGACCGCCGGCATGTCAAACCCAACCCAATTGAGAAACAGGCTGTATTTACAGTCCTTATGATGTAAGCATTGTCAGCCTGTCCTTCTAATACTGATCTGAATTTTGTAGCATTTTTTTAACTATTTTACCTGGACAATATTTCTGACTTGTTTCCTCTATTCTAGTCATTCCCAACCTCGGTCCTCACTGCACACTTTGGGTGGTATTCAAATGATATATCACGCCCAATCTCCTGGTATTCAAATGATATCACGCCCAATCTCCTTTCTAAAGGAGCGCCCATAGTAATCAGGTTTAGCTGCATAAAGGGCTGGGCGTCTCGCTACCCCGGGGTTAGCGAGATGAAATGGTGATACCACGCCCGTCAGCAGAAATAGAACAGGTGTGGAAGGGGGCAGAAAGAATTGAAAACTGCCCTAACAGTCCAGGTTTTAATATCCATGCTTGAGCTCAGGTAACTTAATTAGTACCTCAGTTAATTTGATTTAACCAACTGTGCTAAAGTATATAGCCTTAATAGCCCCTATCTCCCCTAATTGACAGAACAAAATGCGCACATTTACTAACAATTGTTTTTACTTTTGTCTTTGTCTTTCGATGGTGTATTTAGATGCTTTGTGGAGTGTACGCTTTGTGGCGATTACAGTGCTTTTGTATGAGAAGTTGCTGCAGAAGTCGCAGTAGCATGCGTCACAAGTCGCACTCCAGCACAAATGTAATCATGCCGCAATTTGCACCATTAGTCGCACCTCAAATCCCACCACAAGTCACACCTTAATTTACGTCACAAGTTGCCGAAAATGGGACTAATTACTAGAGATGAGCGGGTTCGGTTCCTCGGAATCCGAACCCCCCCGAACTTCAGCCTTTTTACACGGGTCCGAGGCAGACTCGGGTCTTCCCGCCTTGCTCGGTTAACCCGAGCGCGCCCGAACGTCATCATCCCGCTGTCGGATTCTCGCGAGGCTCGTATTCTATCGCGAGACTCGGATTCTATATAAGGAGCCGAGCGTCGCCGCCATTTTCACACGTGCATTGAGATTGATAGGGAGAGGACGTGGCTGGCGTCCTCTCCGTTAGAATAGATAGAGACACTTGAGTTGATTTACTACTAACTTAGTAATTTTGGGGAGCATTAGGAGTACTCAGAGTGCAGAGTTTTGCTGATAGTTACTAGTGACCACCACCAGTTTTATTTATTATTTAATATAATCCGTTCTCTGCCTGAAAAAAAACGATACACAGTCACATACCATATCTGTGCTCAGCCTCAGTGTGCTGCATGATAATATCATCTATGTATATCTGACTGTGCTGAGTGCTCACTGCTCACACAGCTGAATTGTGGGGGAGACTGGGGTGCAGTTATAGCAGGAGTACAGTGCACACTTTTGCTGCCAGTGTGACTGACCAGTGACCACCAGTATATTGTCTGCCTGAAAAAGTTAAACACTCCTGTGGTGTTTTTTTATTTTATTCTATAAACGCATTCTGCTGACAGTGTCCAGCAGGTCCGTCATTCATTATATTATATAAATATTTACCTGCAGTAGTGTTTTATTTTTTTTGTTCATCTCTATCATCTTTATCATCTCTATATTAGCAGACGCAGTACGGTAGTCCACGGCTGTGGCTACCTCTGTGTCGTCAGTGCTCGTCCATAATTGTATACCTACCTGTGGTGGGGTTTTTTTTTCTATCTTCTTCATACTAGTAGTTTAGGAGTCTGCTGACAGTGTCCAGCAGGTCCGTCATTATATTATATATACCTGCAGTAGTGATATATATATATTTTTTATATCATTATCATCTCTATACTAGCAGACGCAGTACGGTAGTCCACGGCTGTAGCTACCTCTGTGTCGTCAGTGCTCGTCCATAATTGTATACCTACCTGTGGTGGGGTTTTTTTTTTCTATCTTCTTCATACTAGTAGTTTAGGAGTCTGCTGACAGTGTCCAGCAGGTCCGTCATTATATTATATATACCTGCAGTAGTGATATATATATATTTTTTATATCATTATCATCTCTATACTAGCAGACGCAGTACGGTAGTCCACGGCTGTAGCTACCTCTGTGTCGTCAGTGCTCGTCCATAATTGTATACCTACCTGTGGTGGGGTTTTTTTTTCTATCTTCTTCATACTAGTAGTTTAGGAGTCTGCAGACAGTGTCCAGCAGGTCCGTCATTATATTATATATACCTGCAGTAGTGATATATATATATTTTTTATATCATTATCATCTCTATACTAGCAGACGCAGTACGGTATTCCACGGCTGTAGCTACCTCTGTGTCGTCAGTCACTCGTCATCCATAAGTATACTAGTATCCATCCATCTCCATTGTTTACCTGAGGTGCCTTTTAGTTGTGCCTATTAAAATATGGAGAACAAAAATGTTGAGGTTCCAAAAATAGGGAAAGATCAAGATCCACTTCCACCTCGTGCTGAAGCTGCTGCCACTAGTCATGGCCGAGACGATGAAATTCCATCAACGTCGTCTGCCAAGGCCGATGCCCAATGTCATAGTACAGAGCATGTAAAATCCAAAACACAAAATATCAGTAAAAAAAGGACTCAAAAATCTAAAATAAAATCGTCGTCGGAGAAGCGTAAACTTGCCAATATGCCATTTACCACACGGAGTGGCAAGGAACGGCTGAGGCCCTGGCCTATGTTCATGGCTAGTGGTTCAGCTTCACATGAGGATGGAAGCACTCAGCCTCTCGCTAGAAAAATGAAAAGACTTAAGCTGGCAAAAGCACAGCAAAGAACTGTGCGTTCTTCGAAATCACAAATCCACAAGGAGAGTCCAATTGTGTCGGTTGCGATGCCTGACCTTCCCAACACTGGACGTGAAGAGCATGCGCCTTCCACCATTTGCACGCCCCCTGCAAGTGCTGGAAGGAGCACCCGCAGTCCAGTTCCTGATAGTCAGATTGAAGATGTCAGTGTTGAAGTACACCAGGATGAGGAGGATATGGGTGTTGCTGGCGCTGGGGAGGAAATTGACAAGGAGGATTCTGATGGTGAGGTGGTTTGTTTAAGTCAGGCACCCGGGGAGACACCTGTTGTCCGTGGGAGGAATATGGCCATTGACATGCCTGGTGAAAATACAAAAAAAATCAGCTCTTCGGTGTGGAAGTATTTCAACAGAAATGCGGACAACAGGTGTCAAGCCGTGTGTTGCCTTTGTCAAGCTGTAATAAGTAGGGGTAAGGACGTTAACCACCTCGGAACATCCTCCCTTATACGTCACCTGCAGCGCATTCATCATAAGTCAGTGACAAGTTCAAAAACTTTGGGCGACAGCGGAAGCAGTCCACTGACCAGTAAATCCCTTCCTCTTGTAACCAAGCTCACGCAAACCACCCCACCAACTCCCTCAGTGTCAATTTCCTCCTTCCCCAGGAATGCCAATAGTCCTGCAGGCCATGTCACTGGCAATTCTGACGAGTCCTGTCCTGCCTGGGATTCCTCCGATGCATCCTTGCGTGTAACGCCTACTGCTGCTGGCGCTGCTGTTGTTGCTGCTGGGAGTCGATGGTCATCCCAGAGGGGAAGTCGTAAGACGACTTTTACTACTTCCACCAAGCAATTGACTGTCCAACAGTCCTTTGCGAGGAAGATGAAATATCACAGCAGTCATCCTGCTGCAAAGCGGATAACTAAGGCCTTGGCATCCTGGGCGGTGAGAAACGTGGTTCCGGTATCCATCATTATTGCAGAGCCAACTATAGACTTGTTTGAGGTACTGTGTCCCCGGTACCAAATACCATCTAGGTTCCATTTCTCTAGGCAGGCGATACCGAAAATGTACACAGACCTCAGAAAAAGACTCACCAGTGTCCTAAAAAATGCAGTTGTACCCAATGTCCACTTAACCACGGACATGTGGACAAGTGGAGCAGGGCAGACTCAGGACTATATGACTGTGACAGCCCACTGGGTAGATGTATTGACTCCCGCCGCAAGAACAGCAGCGGCGGCACCAGTAGCAGCATCTCGCAAACGCCAACTCTTTCCTAGGCAGGCTACGCTTTGTATCACCGCTTTCCAGAATACGCACACAGCTGAAAACCTCTTACGGCAACTGAGGAAGATCATCGCAGAATGGCTTACCCCAATTGGACTCTCCTGTGGATTTGTGGCATCGGACAACGCCAGCAATATTGTGTGTGCATTAAATCTGGGCAAATTCCAGCACGTCCCATGTTTTGCACATACCTTGAATTTGGTGGTGCAGAATTATTTAAAAAACGACAGGGGCGTGCAAGAGATGCTGTCGGTGGCCATAAGAATTGCGGGACACTTTCGGCGTACAGGCACCACGTACAGAAGACTGGAGCAACACCAAAAACGCCTGAACCTGCCCTGCCATCATCTGAAGCAAGAAGTGGTAACGAGGTGGAATTCAACCCTCTATATGCTTCAGAGGTTGGAGGAGCAGCAAAAGGCCATTCAAGCCTATACAACTGACCACGATATAGGAGGTGGAATGCACCTGTCTCAAGCGCAGTGGAGAATGATTTCAACGTTGTGCAAGGTTCTGCAACCTTTTGAACTTGCCACACGTGAAGTCAGTTCAGACACTGCCAACCTGAGTCAGGTCATTCCCCTCATCAGGCTTTTGCAGAAGAAGCTGGAGACATTGAAGGAGGAGCTAACACTGAGCGATTCCGCTAGGCATGTGGGACTTGTGGATGGAGCCCTTAATTCGCTTAACAAGGATTCACGGGTGGTCAATCTGTTGAAATCAGAGCACTACATTTTGGCCACCGTGCTCGATCCTAGATTTAAAACCTACCTTGGATCTCTCTTTCCGGCAGACACAAGTCTGCAGGGGTTCAAAGAACTGCTGGTGAGAAAATTGTCAAGTCAAGCGGAACGCGACCTGTCAACATCTCCTCCTTCACATTCTCCCGCAACTGGGGGTGCGAGGAAAAGGCTCAGAATTCCGAGCCCACCCGCTGGCGGTGATGCAGGGCAGTCTGGAGCGACTGCTGATGCTGACATCTGGTCCGGACTGAAGGACCTGCCAACGATTACGGACATGTCGTCTACTGGCACTGCATATGATTCTCTCTCCATTGAAAGAATGGTGGAGGATTATATGAGTGACCGCATCCAAGTAGGCACGTCAGACAGTCCGTACGTATACTGGCAGGAAAAAGAGGCAATTTGGAGGCCCTTGCACAAACTGGCTTTATTCTACCCAAGTTGCCCTCCCACAAGTGTGTACTCCGAAAGAGTGTTTAGTGCCGCCGCTCACCTTGTCAGCAATCGGCGTACGAGGTTACTTCCAGAAAATGTGGAGAAGATGATGTTCATTAAAATGAATTATAATCAATTCCTCCGTGGAGACATTCACCAGCAGCAATTGCCTCCACAAAGTACACAGGGAGCTGTGATGGTGGATTCCAGTGGGGACGAATTGATAATCTGTGAGGAGGGGGATGTACACGGTGATGAATCGGAGGATGATGATGAGGTGGACATCTTGCCTCTGTAGAGCCAGTTTGTGCAAGGAGAGATTAATTGCTTCTTTTTTGGTGGGGGTCCAAACCAAACCGTCATTTCAGTCACAGTCGTGTGGCAGACCCTGTCACTGAAATGAGGGGTTGGTTAAAGTGTGCATGTCCTGTTTATACAACATAAGGGTGGGTGGGAGGGCCCAAGGACAATTCCATCTTGCACCTCTTTTTTCTTTCATTTTTCTTTGCGTCATGTGCTGTTTGGGAAGTGTTTTTTGGAAGGGCCATCCTGCGTGACACTGCAGTGCCACTCCTAGATGGGCCAGGTGTTTGTGTCGGCCACTTGGGTCGCTGAGCTTAGTCAACCAGCGACCTCGGTGCAAATTTTAGGACTAAAAATAATATTGTGAGGTGTGAGGTGTTCAGAATAGACTGAAAATGAGTGGAAATTATGGTTATTGAGGTTAATAATACTTTGGGATCAAAATGACCCCCAAATTCTATGATTTAAGCTGTTTTTTAGGGTTTTTTGAAAAAAAACACCCGAATCCAAAACACACCCGAATCGACAAAAAAAATTCGGTGAGGTTTTGCCAAAACGCGTTCGAACCCAAAACACGGCCACGGAACCGAACCCAAAACCAAAACACAAAACCCGAAAAATTTCCGGTGCACATCTCTACTAATTACCTCAGCACATTCCAGCCTGCTGGTTCCTCTGTTCTGTTTCTTGCTCCTGGACCCTTTCAGTAAGCTGGTGCAGGGCACGTGAAATCACTGCCTGCTTCCAGGCTCCATAACCTGCCTGTGCCACGGCTGAGAGCAGAGAGTGCTACAGGTGAGCTGGTAGGCTTTTATTAGCATTTTGATTGGCTTTGTGTTAATTACTGTGGATTTCACATGTTGCTTTTTTGGAAGTGGTGCATTGAGGTGCATTTTTTGTGCGATTTTTGTGATTTTTTGGTGGCGCTTTTGATGGGTTTTAAGTAGATATGTGCGGCTGGCACTTTTCGTGTTTTGGTTCTAATTCCTCTTACGTGTTTTGGTTTTGGCTTGGTTTTGCCAAAACCACCCTTTTCGTGTTTTGGTTTTGGATCTGGATGATTTTTGAAAAAAACATAAAAATGGCTAAAATCACTGAATTTGGGGGTAATTTTGATCCTACGGTATTATTAAACTCAATAACATTAATTTCCACTCATTTCCAGTCTATTCTGAACACCTCGCACCTCACAATATTGTTTTAAGGCCAAAAGGTTGCACTGAGGTGGCTGGATGACTAAGCTAAGCGACACAAGTGTGCGGCACAAACACCTGACCCATCTAGGAGTGGCACTGCAGTGTCAGACAGGATGGCACTTTTCAAAAACTAGGCCCCAAACAACACCTCATGCAAAGATGTAGAAGAGGTGCAATGAGGTAGCTGTATGACTAAGCCAAGCGAAACAAATAATTCCCACTGGAATTATATGTCCAAATCACTGGAATTATAAATCCAAATCACTGGAATTAAATGGCAAAATCACTGGAATTATACGTCCAAATCACTGGAATTAAATGGCAAATCACTTGAATTATACGTCCAAATCACTGGAATTAAATGGCAAAATCACTGGAATTATACTGCAAAATCACTGGAATTATACATCCAAATCACTGGAATTATACGTCCAAATCACTAGAATTAAATGGCAAAATCACTGGAATTATACTGCAAAATCACTGGAATTATACTGCAAAATTACTGAAATTATACGTCCAAATCATTGGAATTATATGTCCAAATCACTGGAATTATACGTCAAAATCACTGGAATTATACGTCAAAATCACTGGAATTATACGTCAAAATCACTGGAATTATACCGCAAAATCACTGGCATTATACTTCAAAATCACTGGAATTATACGTCCAAATCACTGGAATTATACTGCAAAATCACTGGAATTATACGTCCAAATCACTGGAATTATACGTCCAAATCACTGGAATTATATGTCCAAATCACTGGAATTAAATGGCAAAATCACTGGAATTATACGTCCAAATCACTGGAATTAAATAGTAAAATGGAGGTTGAGGGCTTCCATCGTCATGTGAAGCTGAACCACTAGTCATGAACATAGGCCAGGGCCTAAGCCGTTCCTTGTCACTCTGTGTCGTAAATGGCATATTGGCAAGTTTACGTTTCTCCTCAGACCATTTAAATTTATTTTTTTGGGTCTTTTTTACTGAACTTTGGTTTTTTGAATTTTACATGCCCTCTACTATCACATTGGGCATCAGCCTTGGCAGACGACGTTGATGGCATTTCATCATCTATGTCATGACTAGTAGCAGCAGCTTCAGCACTAGGAGGAAGTGGTTCTTGATCTTTCCCTATTAAATGTTTGTTCTCCATTATTTTTCTGGAGTTATATAACAAAATATGCGGCACAGGAGAGCGTACCCCTACACCTCACAGGGCAAACCCTGTAAAAATTATTTGGATTAAATATTAATAACCCCTTTATTTGGAGTAAATAATATACAGCACAGGACAGCACCACTGAACTTATATGGCAGCGCCATTAGACTGATGCAGGACAACACAGCACCACTGCAATGGACTGGATTTATACAGCAGCACTGGACATATGGCAGCAGAGGACACCACCACTGTGAATGGTCACTGGACTGACTGATGCACAGTACACTACCACTGGTCTGATGCAGGACAACACAGCTAATTATACAGCAGCACTGGGCATATGGCAGCAGAGGACACCACCACTGTGAATGATCACTGAACTGACTGATGCACAGGACACTACCACTGGTCTGATGCTGGACAACACAGCAACACTGTAAGGGAATTGTTATTAATTATTATACAGCAGCACTGGACATATGGCAGCAGAGTATACCACTGGGACTGCCTGGTCACTGGAATGACTGATGGCTGATGCACAGGACACTACCACTGGTCTGATGCAGGACAACACAGCAACCCTGTAAGGGACTTGTTATTAACTATTATACTGCAGCACTGGACATATAGCAGCAGAGTATACCACTGTGACTGGTCACTGGAATGACTGATGGCTGATGCACAGGACACTACCACTGTACTGATGCAGCACAATACACCACCACTGAACGGATGCAGCACAACACAGCACCACTGGACCGGACTTATACAGCTGCACTGGACATATGGCAGCAAGAGGACACAACCACTGTGACTGGACAAATACAGCACAAGACACAGACACTGAGAGAACGGAGACAGTCCTCTCTCTACACTCTCCAATGCCAGAGTGAAAATGGCGGCGACGTGCGGCTCCTTATATGGAATCCAAACCCTTGAGAATCCGGGATGATGACGTTTTGCCTCGTTCTGGTTTCCGAGTCAGGTGGGAAAACCCGAGCCTGACTTGGATCTGGGCTCGAATGGTGAAGTACGGTAGGGTTCGGTTCTCTAAGAACCGAACCCGCTCATCTCTAGTTTTAAGCAAAAAAATGGTTGTTCCATGTGAACATGCTCAAAAAAAAAACAGTGCATTGATTTAGTGCATTGAGGCGCGACTTTATTGCGATTTTGGTGTGAAGTAGAGTGATTTTGACAAAAACGATTCTTAGTATATTTGCAATTTCCAATGATACCAATGTTATTTGGATGATTTTTGCACCGTTGGTGAATTTCTGCTATTTGGAGTATAAAGTCGCATTTGATATTCAACTTCCATGTGAATTAATCCTTAGTAAATTAGAGATTTGCAAAATCACATCTATTTCACACAAAAAAACGCAAATTGACAAAAATCGACCTTTAGTAAATTTCACCCGTGGTCTATTAGTGTGCCTTGAGGACTGAGGTTGGGAATGCCATATTTAGTCACCTATTGCTTAGTGAATATAGTGACCTGTGTATTGCCGTAGTGCAGCTCATCATTCCGGCCCTTTATACTGTCTGCCTCTTATCTAGCCAGCACCAATCCCTAGCTACACTTTGGGTTCACATACAAGTCTACTTACTACAGTTTGTTTAGGCCATGGCCCTCACTGAGATACAACTACTCTACAAGACCTAGCTTAGGGAATGAAGGAGTTTAAAAATAAACCAGACCAAATCATCTGCTTGCTAGGCCTGTTTAGGGACTAGATGTGCTTCAGGTTTCCCTAGCTTATCTCCCTGGCATTTTATTCTCAAGTGATTCTCCTCTCCAGCTTCTGTACTTATTATGCCTATTCTTTCTTACACAATTTTTTCCCTTGTCTCCATTGTTGTGTTAGTCCACATCCAAGGGGGAAATTTACTAAAGACTGATGTTGATTGATTTAAATAAATCAACATTGATTTATATAAATCAACATTGATGTTGTGTTCCCAGGTATAAATTGCACATTTACTACCAAGATGAAACATTTTATGAAATGTGTGATTAAATGACACTGAAACTCAACATCAATGTTTATCAATGTGATCAATTTACATCAAAATTGATCTTTTGTTAAATTTTCCCCCTGGAGAGGCATTCTTGGCCTGTGCTCAGTTTTGAATTTTCGTCCATGGAATTTTATGTCTGAATGAGTTAACAATTCAGCAAGTCAATCCCAGAGGTTTTCGAATCCCAAAAATACAATTAAATCTTGGGTGTTAAGGGATTCAAAACACACCTTGGATTGGGCTGTGTGCACTTACCTTCCTGGTTCTGGTCGCTTTATCTGGTCCTCTCAGGCTCTCCCATGATGCAGTTACTCTCACTGATAGGCTGGAAGTGCACTGCGCAGTGACATCACCACTGTGCGCCACTCTCCCAGCCAGTGACTAAGAGCATCTGCATCATAGGACTCCCGTTCTTCTACTAAAGCTGAGCCTGGGAGAGGCCTGGAAAACGCTCACTGCCAACAAAAGAAGCTCTTTCTGACAACCACTTTGTGACCATGGTAAGTGAAAGAAGGGGGGGTAGAGGGATGCCAATGGGGTCCTGGACAGGAAAACCAGCAAGGGGGATGGGGGGTAGTGACATCAGCGTACAGTTCAATCTTGACAATCCTGGAATTTTGAGTTTTTTCAACTCCGGGATTACAAAATTGGGGTAGTAATAGTATTGGCATTCCTAGTTACAATAGCCTTTATAATTGAATTATTCTCTGGTATTATTAATTATTGTGCTGTATATTCTGATAAGATGAAACTATATTTTGCAGACCATAGCATTGTCTGCAGCAGTTATATTAATGTGAATATGAGAAACCACTTCAGTGACGAGAAAGCCGCTGTGTGTTCTTAGTTAAGAATATAAGCAAATTCTTTCCTTTCTTTTTCAGAATTCTCTACTATCTCTTCTTCCCCAGCTCACACTCCTGTTCTCGCTGCCAAAGTTCCTGCTATAGGTTTGTGCTTACGCTTATTATGTGTCTAGGACGTGATTTTGTCTTTACAATGCTTAATGCCAGCTAGATTGCAAGGAATTGCTATTATACTCATCTGCTTCTCTTCTGATCCTGTACTTGCTGAATTAACCTATTTTATTTTAAATATAATTAGAACTAAAGTTTCCACTGGTAGCCTGTATCTAGTGGAAGTCTCTCCAGATTGTTAGATATTATATGAAGAAGTCTAGGCCTGTTGGGCATGATCGACTTACTAGATATATATTATATATATGTGTGTGTTTTGTTCGGGAAGTGGTTATGTGACCGCCGGTCACTATATACTGTACTGCCGCCACCGGAATCCTGAACGGGGAAAAGCCCGACAGTCGGCATGCCAACTAACATGGACTATTCCCACTCCTGGGTGTCCACGACACCCACAGAGTGGGAATAGGACTTGTTGCGAGCGCAGCAAGCCACCGAACCCGCTGCATGGCGAGCGCAGCAAGCTTGCAATGGGCTTTGTTGCGCTCACCCCCACTGCCAGAATTTTATGGCAGGAACCCTTTTTGTTCTAGCAAATAAGATAGATTCCTTATAATAAAACCCACCATGCTACCTGAACCTGGAAGCCATATAGCATTGCACTGTGCGCTACAGCAGAATTCAGTTCTTGGGTTTAGTGTACCCAATCTCCCCTCCTCCATACCCCATTTATTTTGCTAAATGAGGGGCAGTCAAATAATTCCTGACAGACCCTTTAAATAGAACATAGATAACACAGATTTCCTAGTTTCCCTAGTGTTAGAAAATGCTAAAACGGCTGCGGGATTGGGGGACATCCTTGTGATTGGGGATTTTAATTACCCGGATATAAACTGGAGTAACGATTCATGTGCTAAAGTGAGGGGCAACAGGTTCTTAAATATGTTAAAGGATCACTACTTGTCTCAATTAGTCGAGGACCCAACTACGGGTAAAACTACCCTGGATCTAGTAATTACTAATAATGTGGACATTATATCAAACACTAAAGTTTGGGAGACTTTGGGTAACAGTGATCACTATATGATCACATTCGACATCAGTTTCAGGAAACATTGATACAGGGGTTCCACCAAAACTTTTAACTTTAGGAAGGCTAATTCCAGTATGCTTAGATGTGCACTTAACGACATAGAGTGGGAGGTTCTGTTTAATAACAAGAACACTTCGGAAATGTGGGATGTTTTAAAAGGGTTGCTGGATAGCAATATTCATAAATTTATTCCCATGGGCAGTAAACGCAGGAGTAGTAAACTCAAACCGATGTGGCTTAACAAGAAGGTTAAGGCAGAAATGGATAAAAAAAAGCAGGCTTTCAAAGCATTTAAATCTAATGGAAAGGAGGAGTCTTTCAAGTATTACAAGGAATAAGAAATGCAAAAAAGCAATAAATGCAGCTAAAATGGAAAATGAAAAGCAAATCGCTATAGAGAGTAAAACCAATCCTAAAAAGTTTTTTAAATACATAAACGGTAAAAGGTTAAAAAAGGAGAATATAGGTCCATTAAAAGATGAATTAGGAGAATTGATAAATGATGACGAAATAAAAGCGGAAATACTGAACAAATTCTTTTCATCAGTTTTCACCAGAGAAGAACTGATGGTGGGAGTAGAGCATAATAATTGTGGCAGTAATGATTCATGGTTAGATACTTGTTTAAGCGAAGAAGTAGTCCGGGAGAGACTAAGCAAAATTAAGATTAATAAATCACCTGGTACTGATGGACTTCACCCAAGGGTTCTTATGGAGTTTAGTTCACAACTAGCATGACCCCTATACTTGATTTTCAATAGTTCAGTTAGATCAGGCATGGTACTGAAGGATTGGCGTTTAGCTGAGGTAGTGCCATTATTTAAAAAGGAATCCAAAAATCTTCCGGGAAACTACAGACCAGTTAGTTTGACATCTATAGTGGGGAAAATATTGGAAGGAATTCTAAGGGACAGCATATAGGAGTATCTACAGTCCGCTAGGATTATTAGCAAGAACCAGCATGGGTTTGTGAGGGACAGGTCATGTCAGACTAACTTAATTAGCTTCTACAAGCAATAATCTTGATCAAGGAAAAGCAGTGGATGTGGTCTTCCTAGATTTTGCAAAAGCCTTCAATACAGTCTCTCACAGGAGACTGATGATAAAATTAAAGGAGATTGGCCTAGGAAAAACTATTGCTCATGGATAAGCAACTGGTTGGATAGCAGGGTACAGCGAGTAGTGGTCAACGGGAAGTCCTCAACCTGGTCCCCAGTAGTCAGCGGAATACCACAAGGGTCCGTACTCGGACCACTACTGTTCAACATATTTATCAAAGACCTAGAAATAGGCCTGGAAAGCACAGTGTCAATCTTTGCAGATGATACTAAACTGTGTAAGGTAATTAACTCAGAATTGGATGTGGAGTCCTTGCAGAATTATCTATCTAAACTTGAACTCTGGGTGTCTAAATGGAAAATGAGGTTCAATACAGACAAATGCAAGGTTATGCATTTCGGGACTAAAAATAAACTCGCAACCTACATATTAAATGGGGAACGCCTAGGGGAAACAGAGTTGGAAAAAGATTTGGGGCTACTCATTGATAATATTTATTTATTTTTAAAAAAGTGTGGTTTATGCCCCACATTGATAACCAGCCCTAGGCCTTTAAACCAAGGCTAGTTGTAAAGAAATCAGTGGGACAAAAAGCCTGGGGTCACTCTAATTTCCCACTAACCAGCACTAGGTTTTTTCAGCTAGGAAAGGTTCCAGCCAGCGCTACGCCAGTTGGCATCAGCGGCTTCCCCAGGCGGGTTGGGCCCACTTAAAATCTCTTTCCTGGTTATAATCAGCCTTAGTGTCAATAACAAAGAGCTATTAATAGATTTAATATTTAATACATTTACTGGTGAAACACAAGTTCCAGCTAGTCCTGTCATGTCTAGTTTTAAGGGTTGACAGGGCATGCTGGCGCTTAGAACACCACAATTGCCAGAATGCCAGACTTGCCTACTCTCCTGGTTTCTGTGGGAGCCCCCCTGATTTTTCGAGTAGTCCCACGGAAGAGTGGGCACCCCTCCCACATTCTGCCCACTTTTTTGAAAGCAGTGGAGTAGCTACCATAGGTGAGGGGATGCGGCTGCTATGGGGCCCAGGCTGTCACAGGGGCCCGGGACCCGCTGCTCCCCCTACACCAAGTTAGTTACGCGGCTTCACTACAGAGCTCCTGTTCCTCTACATGCCTATGTGGTGCGCGGGGAGCAGGAGGAGCTGCTGCTGTACAGGCAGCCTTGTTGGCCGGTCGCTGTGCTCCACTGCTGTTGATCCCACTACCCCTTCCCAGAGCCGGAATGTGCCGCTCAGCTACATCATTATAGGTGTGTGTGTGGAGGTGTCACTCGGCAGCCAACCCATTAGGTAAAGTACACAGTCGCTTACAGTGCTATTCCCTCAAGAGCGCCATCTCCTACCACCGGCCACATCACAACCCGACGCTGCTGCCTCCCGGTTCCCGGGCCCCAGTGGCCTGCATGAAGGTGCAAGGACAACCGCAGCCGGCTAGAGGTACTATTCGTTCAGGGATGGGGGGAGGGGGTTGTGTGCGCCCCTCACATGTGTACTGTATCTCAGTGCTGTATTTAGGAACAGACGCTGAGCTGCAGTGCCAGTGCGGTACAAGGGAGCCATCTCCTGAAACCGGCCCGGATCACATGTGGCGCTGCTGGCTCCCGGGCCCCACTGACCCATTTAAAAACACCAGCAGGGCAGAGGGTGAGGGTGGAAATACAGTATGGGGAGACGGGGGAGGGGGACAGTGTGTATGTGTGTGTGTCTGTCAGCGTGCCCCTGGACCCTGTACAATGTGTGTGTCAGTGTGCCCCTGTACAATGTGTGTGTCTGTCAGTGTGCCCCTGGACCCTGTACAGTGTGTGTGTGTGTGTGTGTGTGTGTGTGTGTGTGTGTGTGTGTGTGTGTGTCAGTGTGCCAATGGACCCTGTACAATGTGTGTGTGTGTGTGTGTGTGTGTGTCAGTGTGCCCCTAGACCCTGTACAATGTGTGTGTGTGTGTGTGTGTGTGTGTGTGTGTGTGTGTGTGTGTGTGTGTGTGTGTGTGTGTGTGAGTGAGAGACAGTGTGCCCCTGGAGCTTGTACAATATGTGTATGTGTGTGTGTTAGTGTGCCCCTGAACCCTGTACAATGTGTGTGTGTGTGTGTGTGTGTGTGTGTGTGTGTGTGTGTGTGTGTGTATCAGTGTGCCCCTGGACAATGTGTGTGTGTGTGTGTGTGTGTGTGTGTGTCAGTGTGCCCCCCCCCCCTGGACCCTGTACAATGTGTGTGTGTGTGTGTGTGTGTGTGTGTGTGTGTGTGTGTGTGTGTGTGTGTGTGTGTGTGTGTGCCCCTGGAGCTTGTACAATATGTGTGTGTGTCAGTGTGCCTCTGGACCCTGTACAATGTATGTGTGTGTGTCAGCGTGCCCCTGGACCCTGTACAACGTGTGTTTATGTCAGTGTGCCCCTGGACTCTGTACAATGTGTGTGTGTGTGTGTGTGTGTGTTTGTGTGTGTGTGTGTGTGTGTGTCTGTCAGTGTTCCCCTGGACCCTGCACAATGTGTGTGTGTGTGTGTGTGTGTGTGTGTGTGTGTGTGTGTGTGTGTGTGTGTGTGTGCCCCTGGACCCTGTACAGTGTGTGTGTGTGTGTGTGTGTGTGTGTGTGTGTGTGTGTGTGTGTGTGTGTCAGTGTGCCCCTGGACCCTGTACAATGTGTGTGTGTGTGTGTGTGTGTGTGTGTGTGTGTGTGTGTGTGTGTGTGTGTGTGTGTCAGTGTGCCCCTGGACCCTGTAAAATGTGTGTGTGTGTGTGTGTGTGTGTGTGTGTGTGTGCATGTGTGCCAGAGTGCCCCTGGATCTTGTACAATGTGTGTGTGTGTGTGTGTGTGTGTGTGTGTGTGTGTGTGTGTGTGTGTGTGTCAGTATGCCCCTGGACCTTGTACAATGTGTGTGTGTGTGTGTGTGTGTGTGTGTGTGTGTGTGTGTGTGTGTCAGTGTGCCCCTGGACCCTGTACAATGTGTGTGTGTGTGTGTGTGTGTGTGTGTGTGTGTGTGTGTGTGTGTGTGTACAATGTGTGTGTGTGTGTGTGTGTGTGTGTGTGTGTGTGTGTGTGTGTGTGTGTACAATGTGTGTGTGTGTGTGTGTGTGCTAGTGCGCCCCTGGACCTGGTACAATGTGTAATGTGAATAAGAACTATTCTGTGATCATGCCCCTATATATTCCACTAAGGGGTGCCAAAGTATATATTCGCTAACGAGAATAATTTGGCTTGGGCGGCCCTGAGTAGAAGCTTATCACAGACGATCTTCAGCAAGCAGGATTCCCTTCTCTCCTCCACTGCAATATAATATATATATATATATATATATATATATATATACACACACACATATACAGGTTGAGTATCCCTTATCCAAAATGCTTGGGACCAAAGGTATTTTGGATATGGGATTTTTCCGTATTTTGGAATAATTGCATACCATAATGAGATATCATGGTGATGGGACCTAAATCTAAGCACAGAATGCATTTATGTTTCATATACACCTTATACACACAGCCTGAAGGTCATTTTAGCCAATATTTTTATAACTTTTTGCATTAAACAAAGTGTGTCTACATTCACACAATTCATTTATGTTTCATATACACCTTATACACAGAGCCTGAAGGTCATTTAATAACTTTGTATATTGAACAAAGTTTGTGTACATTGAGTCATCAAAAAACAAAGGTTTCACTATCTCACTCTTACTCAAAAAAGTCCGTATTTCGGAATATTCCGTATTTCGGAATATTTGGATATGGGATACTCAACCTGTATTAGTATAACTGATGCCTCAGTCTCCATCCTGTCTAGTCCCGCCCTCCACTGTTAGACCCCTCCCCCTCTGATTTTTAGATCCAAATCCCCTTTCGTCCTTGCGGAATGCTGGAGAGCCCTTGCAAAATTTTGCTATGGGGCCCACAAAAGTCTAGTTACGCCCCTGTAGAGAAGTGTGCAGAATGTGGAGAATAGTACAGCAGTCCAAGAAGGGGACGGGGCCTAATGAGTCATCTCTATGGCAATCTGGTCATTCGGCCCTGCCCCCTGTGTAAATATGTGCCAATCGTGTCAATTTCTTCACAGGGGGGAGGGGGAGAGGCGGCAGTGTTCATGTGATTAGTATAGCCCCGCCCCCATCACCACCCACCTACTTTTCTTCTTCGGCCATCTTCCGGAGAGGAAATTTTAGATGTCGGTAAATATTCATTCATCTTTGCAGGACGGCCACTCCTAGGGATAGTGGCAACAGTGCTGAACATTCTTTTTTATAGACAACTAGCTGAATACCTGTCCTTCGCTACAGAATTTCAAGTATTTCTGTGCGTGTAACTTTAATTTTGAAGCACTTCCTGTTAGTCTTTCCTTCAGGCCGGAGAATGGCCAGGCAGTCAGAGGAGCTGACTCGGGAACAGGCAATATTCAATTCAACTGGCCATGGGAGAAGCAGTTACTCCTCAGATCCACACCAGCCACTCTCAAACTGTGCCCCTGAGCTTTGTTAATGGCGTAGCAGACCTTTACCAGGAACTGCAGCCGTTTGAACTGGAGATTGCAGTCTAATGGGATCAGTGGTATGAAGACAGTTTCTCCCTGGCCGACAAAAAAAATGTAAACAGGCGCTGTGTAGATTATCATTAGTCTGCAAATATGCAGATCAGCAGCCACTGCAATAAGAGGTTTGCACAAATTTCAAGTGGCACTTAATTATGCACAAATAACACCTGTATAGTGGTATATAATAAAAAATGTAATTTAAACAAAGGCACTATCATATAAAACAGGGGGTGTAGTATGGTATGCCGGCGGCCGGGCTCCCGGCGACCAGCATACCGGCGCCGGGAGCCCAACCGCCGGCATACCGACAGCGTGGCGAGCGCAAATGAGCCCCTTGCAGGCTCGCTGCGCTCGCCACGCTGCGGGCACAGTGGCGCGCCACGCTATTTTATTCTCACTCCAGGGGGGTCGTGGACCCCCACGAGGGAGAAAAAGTCTTGGTATGCCGGCTGTCGGGATTCCGGCGCCGGTATACTGTGCGCCGGGATCCCTATAGTCGGCATACTGAAGACCACCCAAAACAGGTGCACCAATAAATATACATAGAAATATAATGCATTAATAAAAACACATATACTGTATACTTAAAAAGCCATCAACTGTATATAGAAAGTGCTCATAGGAGAAAAAGAGAAGTCTCAATGCACTCAGGTGGCCGACGCCTGTGAATTTTGACGCTTCAATTACATGTTTGGGCAGAGTCTTCACCTGCAGCCTGGTACCACTGCACAGTTTTGGTGGATTGAAGTTGCGTAAAAGCATTATGGGGGGCGCTGCCCTTTTGATAGAGTACAGGAGATGGTATTCCGGGTGGGTTCAGAGTATGCAAAAACTATAGGGCAATGAGTAGTGACCTCCACCACGGAATCAACCGACTCGTACCTAGCCAAATTAGTAGCTAGCTTCTTCAACAGAGTGTTGTTGATATTAACTGCTGAGTTATTTGTTGGAGTGAGAAAAGCCTTCTCCCTCAGCCAAGAGTAGCTTTTACCTCCATTCTCATTCAAGGCCGGGTAGATCCTCTCAGTCAAAGCGTTCAAGTCGTAGACTAAATCACAGAGGTTTTCCGGAATACGGACTCTTCTCCCCTCCTCCAACAAATTGCCATTCCCTATTTTCAGAAGTAATTCAGAAAACTCCTCTGCTTTCAAGTCGCCTTTAAGGTGCACTCACATATTGTCCTCAAGGAAAGGACGTTGACTCTTGGCCATATGTAGTATGGCTTGAGGTGTGCCTTCACCTCGTCGGCACGTGTCCCTCGCAGCACAACAGGTACTTAGGCACTTAATTTGGTAACGTTTGTATGCAAAAATTTTAATTTTATAATTTTTCACCACATTGGGGGTGGAATTTAGACACATCTCTTCTTATTGGGTGCTTACGTCACAAAACGAAGCTACTGTCCAAATGTCAAGTTCCTAGTCCTCATGGTTCCGGAGCTTTTGTGATAAGTCAGTGAGTCAGTCAGAGGTTTTTGGCTTTTATATATGTAGATTTGTCTTACCATGGACTGTTGAACATCAAGGATTTTATAGATACAGATTTGTCCTCATACATCTAGCCTCCATACGCCACAAAGCGTGAGATGCCTGGCATGAGTGAGCCGCAAGTTCCCGTGCAACTCTCTTGGTGTTAGACGTCTTTTTTGCCGAAAATGCATCATAGTCACAGCATGATGTGATCAGGACGGAGACACCAGGAGACTGTGCTGATTCATTTGATATGCAACACTAGTATATTGTGTATAACTGAGAGCCTAATTCAGACCTGATCGCAGCAGCAACATTTTTCTCTAATGGGCAAAACCATATGCAGTGCAGGTGCGGCAGATATAACATGTGCAGAGAGAGTTAGATTTGGGTGGGGTGTGTTCAAAATGAAATCTAAATTGCAGTGTAAAAATAAAGCAGGCAGTATTTACCCCGCACAGAAACAAAATAACCCACCCAAATCTAACTCTCTCTGCACGTGTTATATCTGCCCCACCTGCAGTGCACATGGTTTTGACCATTAGTGGAATATTTTGCTGCTGCGATCAAGTCTGAATTAGGCCCTGAGTCTGTATACAGAGCAGAACGGAACTTGTATTGGAAAAAAGCTGCAGCTGCTACTTTGTAGAACATTGTATGCAGAGTCAGAGACTCAGTCGCACACAGATATACAAGTTACAGCCCTGAATATTACTTTATAGGGCTGAAGCAGTGGCATAATGACAAAGTAGCCTGAACTATACATATACATTTCCTGTATGGCTTGTAAATGGACAAGAAATTGCTGCATGAATAAATCAAAATAGATTCAGTTTGCTCTTAGCTGAATTGGGTTTCTCTTTACCTGTATATTGATGTGGGTTTCTCTGGACCCATACACTGATGTGGGTTTCTCTGGACCCCCATACAATACCTCCCAACCATCCCAACTTCAGCGAGACAGTCCCGGTTTTCAGCTAGTGTCTCGCTATCCAAACCACGGCCACAGTGTCCCGTGGACGTAGGGGAGAAGTTGTGGGACCACTCTGTCAGCACTGTTCTGCAGTGCAGGAAGAGGGTGGGGGCGTGTGGGCTAGTCTCCTGCATTATGAGAAATGGGGACGTTGCACGCACCATGGTCACGCCCCAAAATGCCACGCACCGCAGGCATGGCCTCAGTGGACCAGAGATCACGCCCACTATTATTTGCACGCGAACAAAGTCCCGCTACCCAGTTTTCAAAAGTTGGGAGGTATGATATACTGATGTGGGTTTCTCTGGACTCGTATACTGATGTGGGTTTCTCTGGATCCATATACTGATGTGGGTTTCTCTGGACCCATATACTGATGTGGGTTTCTCTGGACCCATATACTGATGTAGGTTTCTCTGGACCCGCATACTGATGTGGGTTTCTCTGGATCCATATACTGATGTGGGTTTCTCTGGACCCGTATACTGATGTGGGTTTCTCTGGACCCGTATACTGATGTAGGTTTCTCTGGACCTGTATACTGATGTAGGTTTCTCTGGACCCGTATACTGATATGGGTTTCTCTGGACCCGTATACTGATGTGGGTTTCTTTGGACTCATATACTGATGTGGGTTTCTCTGGACCCGTATACTGATGTAGGTTTCTCTGGACCTGTATACTGATGTAGGTTTCTCTGGACCCGTATACTGATATGGGTTTCTCTGGACCTGTATACTGATGTAGGTTTCTCTGGACCCGTATACTGATATGGGTTTCTCTGGACCCGTATACTGATGTGGGTTTCTTTGGACTCATATACTGATGTGGGTTTCTCTGGACCCGTATACTGATGTAGGTTTCTCTGGACCTGTATACTGATGTGGGTTTCTCTGGACCCGTATACTGATGTGGGTTTCTCTGGACTCATATACTGATGTGGGTTTCTCTGGACCCATATACTGATGTTGGTTTCTCTGGACCCGTATACTGATGTGGGTTTCTTTGGACTCATATACTGATGTGGGTTTCTCTGGACCCATATACTGATGTGGGTTTCTCTGGACCCATATACTGATGTGCCCCAAAGCAGTAGAATAAGTTGTATTTATGTGTAGTAGAAAATGGTAAGTATAAGGGTAAAATAAATGGCTAGTATCATTACCCTATTTCTTTTTCTACAATTGCATGACTATTATTCTGCTACTTTACGTATTGAGTGCATCCCCCCATCCCACACACACACCTTTTAGGTTATGGAATGGTCTTTTGGGGCATCTAAACCTTCTTTTCACCTAATTGTATGTCATTTGTGTGTATCATGATCGCCTCAGCGTATAGCGCAGTGTAATATGCCAGCTCATTATAAATAAAAAACATCATAAACTTCATGTACTGATTTAGATCAGCTGTGGTATATCCTCTCACTAGATTTTTTGACACTATAATGTGAAATGAGATCTATTTATTTGTGTTTAAAATTGCAGCGTATACGAATGCATCCCAAGGCCTCTCTACTCAAGGATGGTTCATTGGACTGATGTGTGCAGTAGCTCTTCTAACGTTATTAATGCTAACAGCATGCTTTGTGCAAAGAAACAAAGGAGGAAAATATGCAGGTAAGGATCGGGGTATTCATCACCTGTGGGGTCTTCATAGTTTGTGTAATCTGCAGTATTGTTGGGCATAATACTGACTAAAGGACATGGTCTGCTGACTTTCAAAGTCTAGTCTAACTCAATACATGGAGACCCCTTTCTACCTCGCATAGTGCTGATTCATTACAATGCATATCAGCGGCCTCCACTGTATCAGTGAGAAATCCTGGCATACCCTCTGCTCACGCTCTGCCTCCACAGTATGCTGTGTGTGTAACCTTCTTACTCACACTCTGTCAGATTAATGTTGGCGCCTACTACAGCTGGCTAGTACACAGATATAGGCCTACTAGAGCTGGCTAGTACACAGATATAGGCCTACTACAGCTGGCTAGTACACAGATATAGGCCTACTACAGCTGGCTAGTACACAGATATACATGCAAACTGGTCAGTTAAGCACTCCTGTGTATAATCACCATCATATCACTTAGGGATGCCCATTTAGAGCAGGATGGAGTATTGAAAGCATATTACATCTAAGTGCATAAGTTATATGCGCTATGAAAAAAAAAAAATATTTGATACCCATGTCTGACTGATACCCATGACTGATACCCATGTCTGACTGATACCCATGCATGTTCCTCCTCCCGATATCCATGCCTGATACCCACGCCTAATACCCCTGCCTGATACTCATTCCTGATACTCACATCTGATACTCTTGTCTGATACCCACGCCTGATACTCAGACCTGATACCCGTGCCTTAAACCCATGCCTGATACACATACCAGATAGCGATGTTTGATACCCTTGCCTGATACTCATGTCTGATAAGTGATAACCATGCCTGACACCCACGCCTGATACTCAGACCTGATACCCGTGCCTGATGCTCACATCTGATACTCACATCTGATACCCATGCCTGATACCCACGCCTGATACTCAGACCTGATACCCGTGCCTGATACTCATGCCTAATACACATGCCAGATACCGATGTCTGATACTCATGTCTGATAACCATGCCTGATACTCACATCTGATACTCACGTCTGATACCCCTGCCTGATAAAGATGTCCTGTTTGTGTATGAGCACAGATCCATCTCTGCAAGTTTGCTTGTCCAAGTCTGAGTTTTGAGTTCTCAAGATAAGTACAGTCTTAAATCTAGGCTATAGATGTGTCCATTGCAAAGATCAATAACTATAATCGTCATCAACAACTCCAAATCTTGTATGGAACTCTACATTAGGTCTAATATGTGTTGTGTGGTATGATGTAAATAAAATATTTATTGCGGCATAAAAATGTACAGAACATGATGACAAAGCTACAAAGTCACACTTTGTGCTCTTGGCTATGGTCAAAACAGAATTTATGTGCATTCTCGGTATCGCCTGCCTAGTGAAGTGGAATCTAGATGGGATTTGATACTGAGGACACAGTACCTCACACAATTCTCTAAGTCCCACTGAACTAATGGTGGATACCGGATGCACGTCTAACACCAACATAGCTGTCAAGGCCTCAGTTATCCGCTTTGCAAAAGGATGGCTGCTGTCATATTTCATCTTCCTCACAAAGGACTGTTGGACAGTCAATTGCTTAGTTAAAGTAGTACAAGTGGTCTTCCGACTTCACCTCTGGGATGACGATCGATGACGATCGACTCCCAGCAGCAACAACAGCAGCGGCAGCAACAGCAGGCGTACCACTCAAGGATCCTCCAGAGGCATCCCGGGTTTGGTAAGACTGAGGAGTCCTCTCCTGTGACATGGCCTGCAGGACTACTGATGTTCCTGACTGAGGAGGAAGTTGACGTTGAGGGAGTTGGTGGTGTGGCTTGCAGGAGCTTGGGTACAAGAGGAACAAGAGATTTAGGTGTCAGAGGACTGCTTACACTATTACCCAAAGTTTCACAACCTGACACTGACTTCTTTTTTTTGGGGTCTTTTTATTGAACTTTGGCTTTTTGGATTTTACATGCCCTCTACTATCACATTGGGCATCGTCCTTGGCATACGACGTTGATGGGATTTCATCGTCTATGTCATGACTAGTGGCAGCAGCTTCAGCACTAGGAGGAAGTGGTTCTTGATCTTTCCCTATTTTATTCTCCAAATTTTTGTTCTCCATTATTTCTCTGGAGTTATATAACAATATGTGGTACATGAGAGCGTACCTCTACACCACACATATTAATAACCCCTTTATTTGGAATAAATAATATACAGCACAGGACAGCAACACTGAACTTATATGGCAGCACCACGGGACTGCACTTATACGGAATTATATGGACTTATATGGAATAATACGGCAGGATCACTGGAATTATACGGCAGGATCACTGGAATTATACGGCAGGATCACTGGAATTATACGGCAGGATCACTGGAATTATACGGCAGGATCACTGGAATTATACAGCAGTACCACTGGACATATACGGCAGTACCACTGGACATGTAAGGCAGCATCACTGGACTGGACTTATACGCCAGTACCACTGCAATTATATGGTAGGATCACTGGACTTATACGCCAGTACCACTGGAATTATACGGCAGTACCGCTGGATATATACGGCAGTACCGCTGGACATATATGGCAATACCGCTGGACATATACGGCAGGATCACTGGAATTATACGGCAGGATCACTGGAATTATATGCCAGTACCACTGGAATTATATGGCAGGATCACTGGAATTATACGGCAGTACCGCTGGACATATACGGCAGTATCAATGGACATATATGGCAGTATCACTGGACTGGACTTATACGCCAGTACCACTGAAATTATACAGCAGGATCACTGCAATTATACGACAGGATCACTGGAATTATACGCCAGTACCACTGGAATTAGATGGCAGGATCACTGGACTTATACGGCAGGAGCACTGCAGTTATACGGCAGGAGCACTGGACTTATACGGCAGGATCGCTGGACATATACGGCAGTACCGCTGGACATATACGGCAGTACCGCTGGACATATACGGCAGTACCGCTGGACATATACGGCAGTATCAATGGACATATACGGAAGTTTCACTGGACATATACGGCAGTCTCACTGGACTGGATTTATACGCCAGTACCACTGTAATTACACGGCAGGATCACTGGAATTATACGACAGGATCACTGGATTTATACGGCAGTACCGCTGGACATATCCGGCAGTATCAATGGACATATACGGCAGGATCACTGGACTTATACGGCAGGATCAGTGGAATTATACGTCAGTACCGCTGGACATATACGGCAGTACCACTGTACATATACGGCAGTACCACTGGACATATATGGCAGCACATGGACACCACCAGAGGACTGATGCAGGATAATACAGCACCACTGCAATGGACTGGACTTATACAGCAGCACTGGACATATGACAGCAGAGGACACCACCACTGTAATTGGACTGATGCAGCACAACACACCACCAATGGACTGGTATCCGTTTGGATGGTCGACCATGTTATGGTCAACAATCATTAGGTCGACCACTATTGGTCGACATTGAGATGGTCGACATGGACACATGGTCGACACGATAAAATGGTCAATACATGACAGGTCGACACATGAAAAGGTCGACATGGCTTTTTTTTTTTTTTTTAAATAGATATTTACATTTTTCATACTGTACCTTCCACGTGGACTACGATTGGGAACAGTAACGTGTGCCGAGCGCAGCAGTAGCAGAACGAGGCACCTTGCCCGCAGCCGCGAGCCATGCAAGGGGACGCGGTACACTATTTGGAGTTCCTAGTCATGTTATGTAAAAAATGACACTAAAAACAGTTCAAAAATCCATGTCGACCTGCCATGTGTCGACCATGTCTCCATGTCAACCATGTCAATGTCGACCAATAGTGGTCGACCTAATGACTGTTGACCATAAAATGGTCGACCATTCATACCGGAACCCACTGAACTGATGCAGTACAACACAACACCACTGGACTGTACTTATACAGCAGCACTGGACATATGGCAGCAGAGGACACAACCACTGTGACTGGACAGATACAGCACAAGACACGGACACTGAGGACAGTGAGGACGGAGACACGTCCTCTCTCTACACTCTCCAATACCGAGTGAAAATGGCGGCACCGCGCGGCTCCTTATTTGGAATCCAAACCCCGCTAGAATCCGACAGCAGGATTATGATGTTTGGCCTCGTTCTGGTTTCCGAGTCAGGCGGAAAAACTCGAGCCTGACTCTGATCCGGGCTCGGGTGGTGAAGTCCGGTAGGGTTCGAGTTAGAGATGAGCGGGTTCGGTTCCTCGGAAACCGAACCCCCCCGAACTTCACCCATTTTACACGGGTCCGAGGCATACTCGGATTCTCCTGTATGACTCGGTTAACCCGAGCGCGCCCGAACGTCATCATCCCGCTGTCGGATTCTCGCGAGATTCGGATTCTATATAAGGAGCCGCACGTCGCCGCCATTTTTCACTCGTGCATTGGAAATGATAGTGAGAGGACGTGGCTGGCGTCCTCTCACTTTGTTTCAGGGGGCTGCATATCTTTATTCTGGGGACCAGCAGTATTATAGGAGGAGTACAGTGCAGAGTTTTGCTGACCAGTGACCACCAGTATTATACGTTGTCTGCCTGAAAAACGCTCCATATCTGTGCTCAGTGTGCTGCATATATCTGTGCTCACACTGCTTTATTGTGGGGACTGGGGACCAGCAGTATTATATAGGAGGAGTACAGTGCAGAGTTTTGCTGACCAGTGACCACCAGTATACGTTGTCTGCCTGAAAAACGCTCCATATCTGTGCTCAGTGTGCTGCATATATCTGTGCTCGCACTGCTTTATTGTGGGTACTGGGGACCACCAGTATATCATATAGGAGGAGTACAGTGCAGAGTTTTGCTGACCAGTGACCACCAGTATTATACGTTGTCTGCCTGAAAAACGCTCCATATCTGTGCTCAGTGTGCTGCATACATCTGTGCTCACACTGCTTTATTGTGGGTACTGGGGACCACCAGTATATTATATAGGAGGAGTACAGTGCAGAGTTTTGCTGACCAGTGACCACCAGTATTATACGTTCTCTGCCTGAAAAACACTCCATATCTGTGCTCAGTGTGCTGCATATATCTGTGCTCACACTGCTTTATTGTGGGGACTGGGGACCACCAGTATTATATAGGAGGAGTACAGAGCAGAGTTTTGCTGACCAGTGACCACCAGTATTATACGTTCTCTGCCTGAAAAACACTCCATATCTGTGCTCAGTGTGCTGCATATATCTATGCTCACACTGCTTTATTGTGGGGACTGGGGACCAGCAGTATTATATAGGAGGAGTACAGTGCAGAGTTTTGCTGACCAGTGACCACCAGTATTATACGTTCTCTGCCTGAAAAATGCTCCATATCTGTGCTGCATTGTAGTATATAGTAGGAGTACAGTGCATAATTTTGCTGACCACCAGTATATAATTTATAGGAGTACGGTACAGAAGGCCACTGCTCTACCTACCTCTGTGTCGTCAAGTATACTATCCATCCATACCTGTGGTGCATTTCAGTTTTGCACAGTTTGCTGACCACCAGTATATAATATATAGCAGTACGGTACAGTAGGCCACTGCTCTACCTACCTCTGTGTCGTCAAGTATACTATCCATCCATACCTGTGGTGCATTTCAGTTTTGCACAGTTTGCTGACCACCAGTATATAATATATAGCAGTACGGTACAGTAGGCCACTGCTCTACCTACCTCTGTGTCGTCAAGTATACTATCCATCCATACCTGTGGTGCATTTCAGTTGTGCGTAGTATATATAGTAGTAGGCCATTGCTATTGATACTGGCATATAATTCCACACATTAAAAAAAGGAGAACAAAAATATGGAGGGTAAAATAGGGAAAGATCAAGATCCACTTCCACCTCGTGCTGAAGCTGCTGCCACTAGTCATGGCCGAGACGATGAAATGCCATCAACGTCGTCTGCCAAGGCCGATGCCCAATGTCATAGTAGAGAGCATGTAAAATCCAAAACACAAAAGTTCAGTAAAATGACCCAAAAATCTAAATTAAAAGCGTCTGAGGAGAAGCGTAAACTTGCCAATATGCCATCTAGCACTCATTCTCTCGCTAGAAAACTGCAGTGCCACTCCTAGATGGGCCAGGTGTTTGTGTCGGCCACTTGGGTCGCATAGCTTAGTCACACAGCTACCTCATTAAGCCTCTTTTTTTCTTTGCATCGTGCTGTTTGGGGACTATTTTTTTGAATTGCCATCCTGTCTGACACTGCAGTGCCACTCCTAGATGGGCCAGGTGTTTGTGTCGGCCACTTGGGTCGCTTAGCTTAGTCATCCAGCGACCTCGGTGCAAATTTTAGGACTAAAAATAATATTGTGAGGTGTGAGGTGTTCAGAATAGACTGAAAATGAGTGGAAATTATGGTTATTGAGGTTAATGATACTATGGGATCAAAATGACCCCCAAATTCTATGATTTAAGCTGTTTTTGAGGGGTTTTTGTAAAAAAAACACCCGAATCCAAAACACACCCGAATCCGACAAAAAAATTTCAGGGAGGTTTTGCCAAAACGCGTCCGAATCCAAAACACGGCCGCGGAACAGACTCCAAAACCAAAACCCGAAAAATTTCCGGTGCACATCACTAGTTCGAGTGTGTTTATGTGCATAATAAACTTTGGCCCTGATTCAGCTTCGGTTTCAGTTTTGCTAAAATAGCAAAACTGCAAGTGGCTGCGATCGCATGCTGGGGGCCACCCAGCACAGGGTAAGGGCACCCAGCATGCAAATGGCCAGAAGCGATGCAATTGCAATTAAATTGCAAACGCATCACTGATTTGTGGATGCCCACCTGCCTCCGCAGCCAGGCTGCGAAGGCAGGTGTAGGACGGGCATTTTCCAGGTTGCTGCAGCCGCGTGTGACATCACCACCCCTGCAATGCCACATCGCCGCCCCATACCGCCCCACGAACGAGTCTGCTTGTCAATCAGGCAGAGGCATTTACATAACAGCACATGCAGGACTTGACGTGCGCAAAGCGGCGGATGGCAGGGAGATGCGATTGCATCTCAGTAGCATTGCCAACTGAATAGCCCCCATAGTGCAGGGAAGGAGGGGGGGGGGGGGGTTGGGGGCAATGATAAATGTACATTGATGTCAACCAGGTATAAAAGATCAGTAGTGAGAGGAATAGAAATGGGGAAACCTGGACAAAGAAATAGAAGAGGGCAACTTTTGAAGCAAATTTTGGGTCTTCCTCTACAGTACCTATTAATTTAATGTTTTCCACTTTATTACAGTAAAGGAAAAAGAGGAACTACACCCTGAAGCTGAAGTGCATTCTGTGAAAGATCAGCCGTTCTTTGATGACAGCAGGTATTTTATTATTTTTCCGATTCTGTTATATAGTGATCTGGCTGGAGAGAGTGTCAAAGTCAGAACTTTAATTGGCGGGTACATGTGTATGTGCCAGAATTATTGTTTGTATGGCTGCTCAAAATAGTGTGTCATAGATGATGTCATATCTTTTGGGTATCTCCAGCAATGTGCTACTCAAAGCTGATATCAATCAATCTGTAATCAAGGCTTGTGGATATAAAAAAAAAAAAAAGACAAAAGATCTATAGCAGCTACAGTATATATAAAAACTAAATGGTTTATATCTCCAAGGGTCTGGGTAATCATTAAAGAGAAGCACAGCGCCTGTTCATACAGGTGGTGTATAAAACAAATGACGGCTCATAGAGAAAAGTAATATAAACACATAAACCTCATATAGTCTGAGGATTGTCCGTAACATAAACTATAACATCTTAACACTTAATTATAATAAATAAAGACACGGAGACTTGAATTTGGCAGAAATTGTTAGCTATTTATTTAAGTGAACCATTAACTATGGATAATTAAACTAAAGTATGGTGGCCAGAAAGAACGGCTAAACAACCCTATCCCATAGATAACTATCTTATAAAAAAGAACTGACGTAAACCTTCCAACAAACAAATAGGTATCCGCTCAACCTCCATCCTGACTACCCACCCGTGAAGGTGATGAGGCTGCCACCCGTGAAGGCGGTCCAGCAGATGTAAAACCAGTCAGCGAAGGAGAGCGCACCTAAAAATCAACAACCAAACGACCTCCAATCCACTCTTTAATACAACAAATGTTAACCTGCCGTTCTTTCCCGCCACAACCCAAACCGTGACAACCCACAGCACGAAAATAGCCAACGCAACAACATAAATCAAACACCACCAGTAGGGAGGGAGGGTGGGACGACAAAAGCAGAAGAGGATGACCCAGCCCCTTTCTCAGGCTTAAGAACCCATTCCACCTACCCCCAACATTCATTCCTATTGGCTAACAATAAAACTCCCATAATGCCTTACCGTCCTGCCCCCAGACTAGCTGAGGTTTAACCCACTCCTCTCCTATTCTGTCAGTTCGTTCTCCTAAACCTCATATAGTCTGAGGATTGTCCGTAACATAAACTATAACATCTTAACACTTAATTATAATAAATAAAGACACGGAGACTTGAATTTGGCAGAAATTGTTAGCTATTTATTTAAGTTACACAATTAACTGTGAATAATTAAACTAAAGTATGGTGGCCAGAAAGAACGGCTAAACAACCCTATCCCATAGATAACTATCTTGTAAAAAAGAACTGACGTAAACCTTCCAACAAACAAATAGGTATCCGCTCAACCTCCATCCTGACTACCCACCCATGAAGGTGATGAGGCTGCCACCCGTGAAGGCGGTCCAGCAGATGTAAAACCAATCAGCGAAGGAGAGCGCACCTAAAAATCAACAACCAAACGACCTCCAATCCACTCTTTAATACAACAAATGTTAACCTGCCGTTCTTTCCCGCCAACAGCGAAGTTCTGTTCCACAGAAACTACGCACCGCCACCATACCCCTAACCTACCGAACCAACCACCGAAAACAGATCCTCCAAAAACATAGATAGTCCCTGTCCTGTCAAGTGCACACCATCAGGTCTAAACAAGTAGAAGTACCGAAACTTGATCCGCTGATGTCAAACCACAGCACCGCCATGGGCCACCACAAACTTAGCCACCGCGGCATTCACCTTCCGGCGAGCCACATCGATCGCCCGACAATCCACCACTCCACGCCAACACAACCGCGGCACCATACAAGAACAGATAAGCCTACAGCCTGGCCAAGCGCCCAAAATCACTTGCAGATCCTGAATAATGGCCAATCGAAGATTCACTGCCTTCCTCCTACCTAGGTTGTTCCCTCCTAAGTGAATCACCAACAGTTTGGGGATGCCAAACCGCCGAACCTGCTCCATAAGCTTCGCTTTCAGGTCATGCCAAAGCATACCACGCACACCTATCCACCGCACATCATCCGAACCCACAAAGCAAGGAGCCCCTTCCGTAGCCAAAAAATTGGCTGCCCAATAAACATAGGAATGGCCAATCACCCACACATCACACACATCCACCCGCCAACCTAAAAGGGGGAAAAAACAGATAAACAAATGTGAATATGGGAGATAAAACCAAACCCAGCCCAGATTGGAACCAACTATCAGAACGAGGATCTGCCAAAAAGAAAAAATTGAATAGAGGACTATAACTTTCCTCTTGAACAAGCTTCAGGCCAATTGAAGCAACAGAAAGACACAAAAGGAAAAAACAAAATAACAAAAGGGGGGGGGGGGGGAGGTTAGAGCTGGGAGGGGGTGGGAGGGGGGGGTTTGGGGGGAACACAGAATAACTCGGCTGGAGGTGAAACGTAAACACCTGCTGAGGAACCTGTAATTAGATGCCAATTAGCCGAATTGAATAAATTAAGCCAAATCAGTTCGTCAGTTCAGGCAAAAAATCGCGAAGCACTCCAGACCCCCACTGCCAGCAGTGGCGAGTAGCTAGCCATCCGAGTAGGGAGGACAGGGGAGACAAACAATACAGTACGAACACACTGAACTAAAACACACAACGCAGTAACACAAACAACATGTTAGTAGAACAAACTCGCTTACGCAACAACGGGCCGAATGTAACGCTTATAAGCCGCCGACTTCCAGGCCCAAAGCCTTAATTTCGTCCACAGCGCGCCCTGCAGATGCTGCGTAAGTGGCGGCCCCGATTCTAAAGGAATGGGAACCAAAGTCCCTAGGCGAGAGGCCCAAACTGGACAGGCAGCGCCGCATCATCCATGTAAATTGGTACTTCGTCAATGGCGACCCGTCGTAATGCAGGAGCCAAGACCCCTCAGACGAGGGCCTGACCTCCGCATACCGACCAGCCAATGCCACCGGACAACAGTCCCCACCACCCGATGGTGTCAAAGTGAGCCAATGACCTCTACCCATCTGATCAGTTTTGGAGCGGCGCAGCCTGCACAGCACGGACCCCCCACCCACAATAACATCCGCGCGCCGCATAAAGGCCTCGGTTTTCTTAGAAGCCGCAACCAGCTCAGAAACCCTGAATGCACCATTGAACGCCAAAGGCCAGCTGAAACAGGAGCGTTTCAAAACGGGAGTCCGCCACCCCCGCCGCCACCCCTAAGAGGGAAGAAAGCAGGGACGCATCAATATGGCGTCGGCCATCGGGAGGCACCGGAGCCGAACGCGCCCAACCTCTAAGCGCCCTTGCCAGTAGGAAACCCTTCGTAAAATCCGGCATACCCTTCAATTTAGAATAAAAGGATATCCCGGCAAGGTACCGAGAAACCACGGCCCTCGATCTCCCCGTTACGAAGAGTTGCCAAACGAAGTCTAGAAACAAGCTCTGACCCCTCTTACCTCTAGGCCCTTGGTCACGGGAAAAGTCTTCCCACTCCTTCCTGGCCCGACGGTATCCAGCGAGAGTGGACGGAGCCAAAGACAGCTCTGCTAGCCCTTCCAATCCGCCATGATGACCTGCCAAACATAAGAAGGGCAGGGCAAACCTACCGAATCAGCCTCCGGGGGCCAACAAACGGAACCTATCCCACTGCCCCCTGGACAAAACGTCGGCGATCCCATTATCTACCCCGGGGACGTGTTGCGCCCGAAACAGAATATTGCAGCGCAAACAGGTTAGCACGAGCCGTGACAACACTCGGAGGACCCGCAGGGCCTTAGCCTTTTGGTTTTTAACCGCGTGCACGACCCCCAAGTTATCGCAGCGGAAGAGAATACTGCGATCGCGCAGTCGCTCCCCCCAAACCTCCAAGGCCACCATGATGGGAAAGAGCTCCAGCAACAACAGGTCGCCGGTCAGCCCCTCCCTCGACCAAGACTCCGGCCAAGAGGCCACGCACCAAGCCCCGTCAAGATAACAACCGAACCCCGATGAGCCCGCCGCATCTGTGAACAACTGCAATTCGAAACTGTCAACGAGCGGGGCCATCCAGATCCGCACACCATTGAAATCTGCCAGGAACGAAACCCACATAGCGAGGTCCCGCCTAATCTCTGCCGAGAAACGGACAAAATGGTGCGGCCTGGACACCCCGGCCGTGGACCGTTCCAACTTCCGGCAAAAAACCCTGCCCATGGGGATCACCCGACAGGCAAAGTTCAACCGACCTAAGAGGGATTGCGCCTCCCGCAACGTAACCTTACTTCGTTCCGAGCACTGCGCAATGGACTCCCGCAGCTGCACGACCTTATCCTGAGGCAGCCGGCACGCCCCCGTGACCGTATCGATCTCGATACCTAAAAAGGACAAGCAGGAGAGGGGCCCCTCCGTCTTATCCTCGGCCACCGGGACGCCAAAATGCCTAAGCAATGCACGCAGCGAGAACAGCAGGAAACCACAGCGAGGAGAATGCGCGGGCCCCATGCACAAAAAATCATCCAGGTAATGTGCAATCCCGCTACCTCCGCAAGAAAACTCCACACACCAATGCAAAAAGGTGCTGAACTTTTCGGAAAAGGCACACGAAACGGAACACCCCATCGGCAGACACTTGTCAATGAAGTATTCCCCCCCGACGTGGAAACCCATGAATCGAAACGACTCCGGGTGCAAAGGGAGCAAGCGAAAAGCCGATTCAACATCCAGCTTAGCCATGAGGGCCCCAGGGCCACACTCCCGGACCAAGCCCAGAGCATCCTCAAAGGACTGATACACCACCGAACAATATTCCGGCGAAATGGCATCATTCACCGAGGACCCGGATGGATAAGACAAATGCTGAATGAGCCGAAACTTACCCGGAGCCTTTTTGGGCACCACCCCCACCGGGGAGATAATCAAATCCTCGATAGGCGGCAGCGCAAAGGGGCCCGCCATTCTCCCTAGGCGAACCTCCTGTTCCACTTTACCTCGAAGCACGTCAGGGAAATCCCGGGCAGACTGCAGGTTCCTGACGGCCCGAACTAAAACATCCCCCACCACAGGCAAACGAAAACCCGACGCAAAACCCTCCCGCAGAAATCTTGCGTCGTCTGTGTATGGGTACCATCCTAACCATTTTAGCATGGCCCCCAAACGCACTGGGGTAGGCGCCCTAACTAGCGGCAAGCCCACCCGTTGCTTTTCCGGTTGGGCCAGCGGCCGCCCTGGCACCAGGTCTCCCCCCGCGGAAGCAATTGGAAGCAGGGTGGGATCCGTTACATCGCAAGCAAAGGTGTCGAAAACGACACCGTTGCCCAAGGGGGCACGTGGCATTGTTGAACGCGAAACACTTCCCCTTCGCCGGCGTCTGCTGTGGAGAACGGGCCGCGGTCCAAGGGCGGCGCGGCGGACCCTCAACCGCTGGTTGAAACTGACTCGCCGTTGCGGCCTGCGCCACCGACGCCCCCTTAGCCACCATTTTCACATCCTGCGCTCGTGTGACCCTAAGCCATACCTCCACGTCTTTGCATCCGAAGTCAATGACGTGTAGGCAATCGTGCTTCTGACGGAACTGCTTGTCGTACTGCAGCCACGAATCGTCCTTATACTGACGCTGCATGTCATGCACGAGGTGAATATACCTGATGACGTTCATGTGTTCATCAGGGCGATCCTCCAAGTAGCACGCCGCGAAGACACAGAAACCCGCCAACCAGTTGTCATATGAGCGGAAGGCCTCCGCCCCAATACCGCCCTTCTCGAGCGCTTCCTTACCTTCCCTCTTGGTCAACGTAAAAAGGTCGACGTATTCCCCCCGTCTAATCTTCCTCCTGCAACTCTCCCGCAATCCCCGCAAGACTGCCGTGTACTCGCAGGGAACCACGCCCGGCAAATTACACCTCCTCCTTTCCCGGCGAGAACTGCTACTACTCTTCCGAGACCGCTTATCCCGGTGCCGCGCCTCACGCCACGCGTACTTGATAGCCCTTTTCCTAGCCTTAGCGGTGCTACTAACCGCAGACTCGCACGACGAAGAAGAGGAAGAAGATCTACTCGACGTACTGCCGCACGAGGGAGAAGAGGACCCCAGCAACATAGCAACAGTATCGGCGTCCCACTCACCGGCGGGCCCGCTTCCGGAAGGCGAAACTTCGGATACGACCGGCTCCTCGTCCTGATCGCTATCCGGATCCGCACCTGAAAAAGAAGGGACAACCGCCCCTGGAGCCGAAGCACCCTTGGCGGGAATGAAAGCAGACGCCCCTGCGGGCGAAGGGGTAGCGCTACCCAGCAACGCAGCGGCGGAGCCCAGACTGTGACACGCCTGTAGGAACTGCGCCATGGCGGGGTCAGAAACACCCGGGAGAACGGCCGCGTCGACCGAAGCGGGAACCAAGGAAACGCCACCCGGGGACAAAGTCGACAAAAGCGGCGCGAATGCCGCCGTCATGGCCGACAGTGCCGTCGAAACGGCAGAGGGACCCGGAGCCGCAGTCGTAGCTCCAGAGGTCCCCCCGGCCCCCGGGTCCGAAGCAGGGATGGGTGCAACAGCGCCGGCGCGCCGCCCAGGCCGGCCCCGCCGGGGACCGGCACTAGCCGCCCTAAGAACCCCCGTTCCCTCTTGCGGTGCACCGCGAGCCAAAGTGCCGCCCCGGCCCCCACTGGCCCCTCCCCCACTGGGAGAACCCGCTGACCTCCGCCTCCAAACATCACCCCCCCCCCCCTCTGGCCCCGTGTCGACACTACCACAGGCCCCCGGGAGCCTCCCCCGCCAGAGCGGGGAGAGCGCATGGGGAGTCCAGCAGCCCCACGGGCGCGCGCGCGCGCCCGTGATAAGGGAAGCACCTGCCCTTCGGGACGGCCGGTGTACGAGCCGCCGTCCGAGGGCCTCACATCCACAGAGGCCATCCCCTCATATTCCGGGGAGCCTCCGGTGACTCTCAGCAGTGGAGGGCTCCGGGGACGCGCGTCCCCGCGCCGCAGCAGCCGGCGGGAATCCACACAAGCGGGCCCTCCAGCGGGCTCCTCCCGCCGGTTGCCCGCTCCAGGCCTAGTCGGCGACGGAGCAGACGGGCGCGCCGTTGCGGGCGCCCGCAGCAGCGCCAGCAGGCCCCATCCCAGCCGAGAGCAGAGCGCTCCGGCCAGTGGCATCGGACGCCGGCTCCCGAGCAGGAGCCGAATCAAGGTAGCGGGCAGGGGGGGCAGAGGAGCGGCGGGGACGGGGCATGGAGGCCACAATATAAACCCAGGTAATGGGGACAGAGGGGGCAGTACGCAGCACAAAGTCACAGCAGCAGCACTCCAATATATAGATGGAGAACTACTACTACAAGCAGCACAGCAAGAGACAAAAAGGGGGGAAGAGCACTCACCCTTACCACGACAAAAGCAGAAGAGGCTGACCCAGCCCCTTTCTCATGCTTAAGAACCCATTCCACCTACCCCCAACATTCATTCCTATTGGCTAACAATGAAACTCCCATAATGCCTTACCATCCTGCCCCCAGACTAGCTGAGGTTTAACCCACTCCTCTCCTATTCTGTCAATTCGTTCTCCTTCTATTTATCATGTCTTTCCAAAAAGTGATGAGTGACCCTTATTTTAAATTCCATTCCATATCATAGTCCATGGGGCTGATATTGCTAGAGAACTAGTAGAATATGTGGGTTTTAAGTACCCAGAGTTATTTGAAGTATCTTTGATTGATACCTCCAGTCGATCTCAACTAGTAGGAGCAGAAAAAGCTACAACTCCATATTGTCACCATCACAGAACTTGTAACGGTGGCAGAGCACACAAAGGTCTTGGATGTGGGTAATGACACTGCAAAAAGGCGGACATATTTTATAGCGTTTTATGGAGTAACTGAGCTAGCAGCAGAGCAGGCTGCATATGTATGTAGAAGTAAAACAGTATACTGTGTATAAGGAAAGGAAATAGAAATAGTTGCACTTGAACTAAAGACTGACATGATGTCTTACTGTCAGGAATCATATGAAATGTAAAAAAAAATGAGTGACTGACCCCGATGCAGAGTTGAAGGCAAGTGGCTGTAATTGCTCCCATATTATATGCACAGAACTAAGGGCCCGATTCAGACCTGATCGCTGCTGCGCGGGCGATTATCGAACTACTGCGTATGCATATGCACCGCAATGCACAGGCGCGTCACCAAACAGTGACAGGATGGTGCGAAAATTTCTATCGCACATCCGTTCGCAAGGTGATTGACAGGAAGAGGACATTTGTGGGTGGTAACTGCCCGTTTTCAGGGAGTGTCTGGAAAAATGCAGACATTCCCAAGCGTTTTCAGGGCGAGTGTGTGACGTCAGCTTCACCCCCAAATAAGCCTGATTTCTTCACACTGGAGGAGTAAATATTGAGTTACGCACAGAATGGGAAAAACATTCGATGGTGAGTGTGATGCGAGCGGTTTTGCTGCTGTCCGCTGACTGAGGGGAATTTTCGCACGGCATATACTTGCAATCGTACACTTGCACTGGGTGAATTTTCACTCCCCCTGGGTGGCAACTATCTGATCGCAGGACAGTGTAATTTGCAGCACAGCGATCAGGTCTGAATCGGGCCCTAAATGCGGATATTCATCTGTCTGCAGTTTTACTCAACTATGCGACTTATGACTGCACCACACTTATCTGTGTGCTTTGTTTGATAGCCATAATCATTACCAGTGTGAACTTGCATGGCACTAACATTGGTTCAAGAAATCTGTCTGAAAACAGGCTTATTTGTGCCCTTGGCGCTTTTGCCAATCTTAGCCTACTTACAAACACCTTGTTATTACCAAGTTACGCGCCATCAGCTGCAAGTTTAGATGCAGTGCAGTTGCGTATACAGATGTGTCCACACCCATCATTGCTGCAGTCACGCCACATAGCCCCTCTTGGCGTCCAGGTCCCATGAGACTCTGTTAGCATCAGGCGTCTTTTTTGCCAATAATGGTGGTCATTCCGAGTTGTTCGCTCGCAAGCTGCTTTTAGCAGCTTTGCACACGCTAAGCCGCCGCCTACTGGGAGTGAATCTTAGCTTATCAAAATTGCGAACGAAAGATTCGCAATATTGCGAAAAGACTTCTCTGTGCAGTTTCTGAGTAGCTCGAGACTTACTCTTCCAGTGCGATCAGTTCAGTGCTTGTTGTTCCTGGTTTGACGTCACAAACACACCCAGCGTTCACCCAGACACTCCTCCGTTTCTCCAGCCACTCCCGCGTTTTTCCCAGAAACGGTAGCGTTTCTTCACACACTCCCATAAAACGGCCAGTTTCCGCCCAGAAACACCCACTTCCTGTCAATCACATTACGATCACCAGAACGAAGAAAAAACCTCGTAATGCCGTGAGTAAAATACCTAACTGCATAGCAAATTTACTTGGCGCAGTCGCACTGCGGACATTGCGCATGCGCATTAGCGACTAATCGCTCCGTTGCGTAAAAAAAACAACGAGCGATCAACTCGGAGTGACCACCCATATGTCTTATTCTCAACGTGATGCAACTAGGATGCACCAGGAGACTACGCTGATTCGTTTGATAAGTAACTGAAGTCTCTGATTCTGTATACAAAGTGCTACAATTCAGCGGCAGTGGCTTTTCCCCTATGCCAAACTCCATTGTGTTTCCTATACAGACTCAGTCGCACACAGATATACAAAGTATATCAAAGTAATCAGTACAGTTTCCTGGTACGTCCTAGCCCCATCAGATTGCGACTAATATGATGGAAGCAGAGATGCACAAGACCTGGCGGCTCACTCACGCCAGGCAACTTGCAATGCATGGCGTACTGAGGCTAGATGTATGAGGACACATCTGTAACTCAGCATCGCACTTCATTGCATACTATCAGCTCTGCAGCATGGGAATATCTCCCAACATTTAAAATGTATCATGCAAAAGGGACATGACCTTCCCGTGTCACCATGTTTCCTGGTGCATGATGTTTTGGAGGAGTGAGCACGTCACGTTCCTGTCTCTTGTAACAATGGGGGCTTTCCCAGTGCTACAATAGGTGCTGGGTAACCCCCAGACTCTCCTGGCACAGTGCTGATGATATGTGTGACAGAGTGCCCCTTCCAACATGCCCCGTGTCCGCAGGTGGGACTGTTGAAATCAGGTGGGACTGCTGAAATCAGCACAGTTGGGAGGTATGGCATGGGTAGTGTCATCACTGTGTGTGGACACTATAACACACATTAATAATAGATCAATATACTGATCATAGTCAGTGAAGTCCAACCTCTGCTTTAAGTTTAATATAATTTCTCTTACGTCCTAGAGGATACTGGGGTCCACATTAGTACCATGGGGTATAGACTGGTCCACTAGGAGCCTTGGGCACTTTAAGAAATCAATAGTGTGCACTGGCTCCTCCCTCTATGCCCCTACCACCAGGCTCAGTTTAGAAAATGTGCCCGGAGGAGCAGGTCACACTTAGGGAAGCTCCTGAAGAGTTTTCTACATTTATTTTCTGTTTGTTATTTTGAGGCAGGTCTGGTTGGCACCAGACTGCCTGCTTCGTGGTACTTAGGCGGGAGAACGGACCAACTTCCTAAAAAGAGTTAATGGTTCAGTTTCTCCGCTGACAGGACACTGAGCTCCTGAGGAAGTCATTCACAAGCCCCACTACGGCAAGCATACCCTCCCGCAGCACGCCGCCACCCCTAACAGAGCCAGAAGATAGAAGAGTGGTGAGTACAGCGCCGGCGTCCCGGTTAGCGGGTTGCCGGCAGGAATGGCGGCACAAGGGTAGGAGCGCAGCTCTGAGTGCAGGCTGCGCTCCAGGGGGCTCAGGAGGACATACAGGGTAGTGTGTCCCCCTGTGAGGGGCGCGCTGAGCCACCACTGACTACCCACACTGGCTAACATACCTAACAAGGGTTTTAACCCTCTGTTAGGCATAAAAATTACCTCAAGCCAGTATAAAAAAGCAGGAAGCCGAGCGCCAGTGAGGGGGCGAGTCTTCACTATGAGCGGATCCAGCAACTCACCAGCGCCATTTTGCATTTGCAGCTTACTCTGACAGGAATCACAGGGAAGCGCAGCTCCTCCACAAAGACTCCTCAGCGGTACCAGGGGGTCTTAGAAGGGGGGGAGTGTTGTAGTATACTAAGCCCTATTGAGGGACTTAGTGTAGCGACCCAGCTAAGTTTTACTTGGTTACAGGGGCTCTGTGTGGCTGGCTCCAATTTCTGTGTCTCCCTGAGGGCTCTGTGTGGGTTAAACTGTGTTTTCACCTTTCACGTTACCATGTCCTGGGACTGTGTTTCCTGCACAGCTGAATGTCTTTCCTCCCTCGGAGACTCACTACCCTGTAATAGTGCACATTTTCAAGCTAGTGGGGCAGAACCCCCACGGTTAGCTTCCATTAAAGGGATGATATCTAATATTTCTACTAAATTATCCTATAATGAGAAAGAGACGCAGATTTTAAGACAGTCTATGGATGACCTGATGAATAAAGATTCAGTTCCCATACCAGCGTCTCAAATCCCCGCCATTTGCCCACAAAATTGTTCTCTGGCCCAGCTCATGCAGGATGATACTGATGACGATACATCAGATCCAGAGGAAGGTGAAGTGGATGCGAGTGAGGAGGATGTGGTCCTGTCACAAAGAATACAGGCCCTGATAGAGGCTATCAGAAATGTCCTGCACATTCCTGACAAGACGGCGGAGGTAGAGGAGGAATTTTATTTTAATGTAAAAAAGAAATCCTCAGCTACTTTTCCTGTATCAAAGGAATTGAATGCCCTGTTTGAAGAAACTTGGGCTAACCCTGACAAAAAAATTCAGATCCCTAAAAGATTAATTACTTCCTTTCCCTTTCTTCTAGAAGATATAAAGAAATGGGAAAACCCGCCGATTGTGGACGCATCTGTATCTAGGTTGTCACGTAAGATAGTCTTACCTGTTCCTGGGGCAGCATCCTTAAAGGACACAGCTGACCGCAAGATTGAGAACACTCTCAAATCATTATACACTACTGCTGGGGTGGCCCAGAGACCCACTATTGCTTGTGTATGGATCACTAAAGCCATTGCAAAGTGGTCAGGTAACCTAATTGATGGATTGGATACCTTACCCAGAGGGGAGATAGTTTTACTCCTGCAGCATATTCAAGACTCTGCTAACTTTATGGTGGAGGCCATAAAGGAAATTGGTTTGCTCAGCGCATGTACCACTGCAATGGCAGTGTCAGCACGCAGGGGCCTGTAGCTACGCCAGTGGGCTGCGGATGCGGATTCCAGGAAAGGTGAGGCCCTTTTTGGAGATGAACCGGATAAGTGGATATCCAAGGCTACGGCGGGTAAGTCTATGTACCTTCCTTCCGCAGCACCCCCAGTAAGGAAAACCTACTCTGCTCCAACTCTGCAGTCCTTTCGGACAGTGAAATTCAAAGGCAAATCCAAAGGTTCTTCTACAGCCTTCAAAGGTAATAGAGGTATTACCCAGAAAACCTGCAGATGCAGCTTCTCAGGAACAGACCTCCGGGTCTGCTTCCTCAAAGGGCTGTAACACACACTCCGGTTTTTCCCGGATGGCAAAAAGCCGGACAAACTTTGTCCGGCTTTTTGCCATCCGGGAGAAACCGTCAGTGTCTGTCACACAGGACGGCTTTGAGCCGTGTGTGATGCTGTGCGCATGCGCAGCATCAGACACGGCTTCAGAAAAAAACGTTGTGTGTGAAAGCTGCCCTTCACACACACGGTTCACTGGCTGCAAAGACGGCCCGGCGGCCGCCCGGCAGCCGGACCTTCCAGTGGTGAGACCCGGCTGCAACCCGGCAGCCGGGCCGGGGCCGTGCAGTGTGAAGGGACCCTACCCCTCACACTGTTAACTACAATGCCGGCACGGGAAAAAGCCGTCCGGCTTTTTCCCGGCCGGCAAAAGCCGGGTAGTGTGTTTTAGCCCAAAGTCTTCAGCATGAAGGTGGTCTGCACTGTCTGGAAGACAGGCAAGTGGGAGCTCAGTTATGTTATTTCAGTCACGTTTGGGCAACGTCTTGCCAGGACCCCTGGGTCACAGACCTTATCACCCAGGGATACAGACTGGAGTTTCAGGAACTCCCACCTCACAGATTCTTTAAATCAGGCTTACCAGCTTCTCCGGAAGCAAGTACGACTTTAGAGGCAGCAATTCAAAAACTGGTACAGACTCAGGTCATTGTCCCAGTTCCACTTCAACTACACAACAAGGGTTATTACTCCAACCTATTTGTGGTACCGAAACCGGACGGTTTGGTAAGGCCCATTTTAAACCTCAAATCAATGATCCCGTATTTAAGGGTGTTCAAGTTCAAGATGGAGTCTCTGAGAGTGGTGATAATAGGTCTGGAGGAGGGGGAATTTCTGGTGTCTCTGGACATCAAGGATGTGTACCTTAATATTCTCATTTGGCCGCCTCATCTGGCTTATCTACGGTTTGCACTACAGGACTGTCACTACCAGTTTCAGGCCTGCCATTTGGCCTCTCCACGGCACCGAGGGTATTCACCAAGGTAATGGCAGAGATGATGTTTCTCCTCCGCAAGCAAGGAGTGAACATAATACCTTACCTAGATGACCTGCTGATAAAAGCGCCTTACAGGGAGAGGTTGTTGGACAGCATTGCCCTCTCAACCCCACTACTTCAGGATCACGGATGGATTCTGAACCTACCAAAGTACCAACTGGAACCAACACGGAGGCTTCCATTCCTGGGGATGATACTGGATATGGAGGAACAGAAGGTATTCCTTCCATTGGAAAAGGCATTTTTAATCCAGTCGATGGTGCGGGATGTTCTAAAACCAGCCCGGATATCGGTGCATTTATGTATTCACCTTCTGGGGAAGATGGTCGCCTCTTATGAGGCTCTGCAGTGCAGAAGGTTTCATGCGAGGCCCTTCCAGCTGGATCTGATGGACAAATGGTCCGGATCGCATCTTCACATGCACCAGAGGATACACATGTCGCCAAAAGCCAGGATTTCTCTTCTGTGGTGGCTTCAGACTTCTCACCTGACCGAGGGTCGAAGGTTCAGGATTCAAAATTGGATTTTGCTAACCACAGATGCAAGCCTCAGAGGTTGGGGACCAGTCACCCTTGGGGAACACTTCCAAGGAAAATGGTCAAGTCAGGAAGCCATTCTTCAAATTAACATTCTGGAACTAAGGGCCATATACAACGCCCTTTTACAGGCTTATTCATCTTCTTCAAGATCAAGCCATTCAGGTTCAGTCGGACAATGGGATGGCAGTAACGTACATAAACCGACAGGGCGAAACGAAGAGCAGAGCTGCAATGTCAGAGGTAACAAGAATTTTCCTCTGAGCAGAAAGACACACGGTGGCACTGTCGGCAATCTTCATTCCGGGAGTAGACAACTGGGAAATGGACTTCCTCAGCAGACACTACTTCCACACGGGAGAGTGGGGCCTTCACCCGCAGGTGTTCGAGTCCTTAACACGTCGGTGGGAAATTCCACAAATAGACATGATGGCCTCTCGTCTCAACAAGAAGCTAAAGCGGTATTGTTCCAGGTCGAGGGACCCGCAAGCAGTGGCGGTGGACGCTCTGGTGACTCAATGGGTCTACCAGATGGTTTACGTGTTTCCACCTCTTCCACTGATCCCAAGAATTCTCAAAAGAATAAAAAGGGAAAAGGTTCAAGCAATTCGCATTGCACCGGATTGGCCAAGAAGGGCCTGGTACGCAGATTTACTGGAGATGCTTCTAGAGAACCCGTGGCTTCTCCCTCTAAGAGAGGATATTCTACAACAGGGGCCGTTCATCTATCAAGACTTACCATGGCTACGTTTGATGGCATGGAAGTTGAGCATCAAATTTTGAGCCCGGAAAGGCATTCCGGAAAAAGGTTATTCCAACCCTGATCCAAGCCAGGAAAGGGGTAACGTCTAAACCTTACCACCGTATTTGGAAAAAATATGTCTCGTGGTGTGAAAACAGGAAATTTCCTGCAGTGGAATTTTAACTGGGATGTTTTCTCCTTTTTCTACAGTCGGGTGTGAATGTGGACCTATGTTTGGGCTCCTTGAAGGTCCAGATGTTGTCCTTATCCATTTTCTTCCAGAAACAATTGGCTTCCCTCCCTGAGGTTCAGACGTTCTTGAAGGGGGTTCTGCACATCCAACCGCCCTTTGTGCCTGCCACTGCACCTTGGGATCTTAATGTGGTGTTGTAGTTCCTACAGTCGGAAATGTTTGATCCTTTACAGGAGGTTGATGTAAAGTTTCTTACGTGGAAGACCGTTTCACTGTTGGCCTTAGCTTCTGCAAGGTGTGTGTCGGAACTGGGGGCGTTGTCTCACAAAAGCTCCTATTGGATTTTTCATGAAGATAGAGCTGAACTCAGAACTCGTCAGCAATTTCTTCCTAAGGTGGTGTCTGCATTTCATATCAACCAACCTATTGTGGTTCCAGTGCTTACTGATACCTCTCCTACCTCAAAGTCCTTGGATGTCGTGAGGGCTTTGAAGATCTATGTGAAACAGACAGCTCTTCACATGAAATCTGACTCAATGTTTGTTCTCTATGATCCCAAGAAGACTGGGCGTCCTGCTTTAAAGCAGTCTATTGCTCGCTGGATCAGGCTTACTATCCAACATGCTTATTCATCAGCAGGATTGCCGGTTCCTAAAGTACAGGTCCACTCTACTACTGTAGGTCGGTTGGTTCTTCCTGGGCGGCTGCTCGGGGTGTCTCGGCTTTACAGCTACTTGGTCTGGTTCGAATACGTTTGCCAAGTTCTATAAGTTCGATACTTTGGCCTCTGAGGACCTTCAGTTTGGTCAACCTCAGCACTCTCCCACCCGGTTTGGGAGCTTTGGTACATCCCCTAGGATGTAAGAGAAAATTGGAACCCCCAACCCGGTTTGGGAGCTTTGGTACATCCCCATGGTACTAAATGGACCCCAGTATCCTCTAGGACGTAAGAGAAAATAGGATTTTAATTACCTACCAGTAAATCCTTTTCTCGTAGTCCGTAGAGGATACTGGGCGCCCGCCCATTGCTTCGTTTTTCCTGCACTGTTCCTTTGTTAAGTAATGTTGGTTCAGCTGTTGCTGTTCCTGTTCAAGTTTGATTAGCATGGCTTTCCTCTTGTTTTCTCTGACGTCCTAGTGGATGCTGGGAACTCCGTAAGGACCATGGGGAATAGCGGCTCCGCAGGAGACTGGGCACAAAAGTAAAGCTTTAGGACTACCTGGTGTGCACTGGCTCCTCCCCCTATGACCCTCCTCCAAGCCCCAGTTAGATTTTTGTGCCCGGCCGAGAAGGGTGCATTCTAGGACTCTCCTGAGTTTCTAAGAAAAAGTTTAGTTTTAGGTTTCTTATTTTCAGTGAGACCTGCTGGCAACAGGCTCACTGCATCGAGGGACTAAGGGGAGAAGAAGCGAACCTGCCTGCTTGCAGCCAGCTTGGGCTTCTTGGCTACTGGACACCATTAGCTCCAGAGGGACCGAACACAGGCCCAGCCTCGGAGTCCGGCCCCAGAGCCGCGCCGCCGGCCCCCTTACAGAGCCAGAAGCAAGAAGAGGTCCGGAAAATCGGCGGCAGAAGACATCAGTCTTCACCAAGGTAGCGCACAGCACTGCAGCTGTGCGCCATTGCTCCTCAGGCACACTTCACACTCCGGTCACTGAGGGTGCAGGGCGCTGGGGGGGCGCCCTGAGCAGCAATAAAAACACCTTGGCTGGCGAAAATACCTCACATATAGCCCCCAGGGCTATATGGATGTATTTTAACCCCTGCCAGAATACAGCAAAAAGCGGGAGAAAAGTCCACCGAGAAGGGGGCGGAGCCTATCTCCTCAGCACACAGGCGCCATTTTCCCTCACAGCTCCGCTGGAAGGACGTCTCCCTGACTCTCCCCTGCAGTCCTGCACTACAGAAAAGGGTAAAACAAGAGAGGGGGGCACTAATTGGGCGCAGTATTAACATAACAGCAGCTATAAGGGGAAAAACACTTATATAAGGTTATCCCTATATATATATATATAGCGCTCTGGTGTGTGCTGGCATACTCTCCCTCTGTCTCCCCAAAGGGCTAGTGGGGTCCTGTCCTCTATCAGAGCATTCCCTGTGTGTGGGCTGTGTGTCGGTACGATTGTGTCGACATGTATGAGGAGGAAAATGATGTGGAGGCGGAGCAATTGCCGGTAATGGTGATGTCACCCCCTAGGGAGTCGACACCTGAGTGGATGAACTTATGGAAGGACTTACGTGATAGTGTCAGCTCTTTACAAAAGACAGTTGATGACATGAGACAGCCGGCTACTCAGCTTGTGCCTGTCCAGGCGTCTCAAAGGCCATCAGGGGCTCTAAGACGCCCGTTACCTCAGATGGCAGATACAGACGCCGACACGGATACAGACTCCAGTGTCGACGGTGAAGAGACAAATGTGACTTCCAGTAGGGCCACACGTTACATGATTGAGGCAATGAAAGATGTTTTACACATTTCTGATAGTACAAGTACCACTAAAAAGGGTATTATGTTTGGTGAGAAAAAACTACCCGTAGTTTTTCCTGCATCTGATGAATTAAATGAAGTGTGTGATGAAGCGTGGGTTTCCCCCGATAAAAAACTGATAATTCCTAAAAAGTTATTGGCATCATACCCTTTCCCGCCAGAGGATAGGGCACGTTGGGAAACACCCCCTAGGGTGGATAAAGCGCTCACACGCTTGTCAAAACAAGTGGCACTACCGTCTCCTGATACGGCCGCCCTTAAGGAACCTGCTGACAGAAAGCAGGAGAATATCCTAAAATGTATATACACACATACTGGTGTGATACTGCGACCAGCAATCGCCTCAGCCTGGATGTGCAGTGCTGGGGTGGCTTGGTCGGATTCCCTGACTGACAATATTAATACCCTGGATAGGGATAGTATATTACTGACTATAGAGCATTTAAAAGATGCATTTTTATATATGCGTGATGCACAGAGGGATATTTGCCGACTGGCATCAAGAGTAAGTGCGCTGTCCATTTCTGCCAGAAGGGGGTTATGGACGCGGCAGTGGTCAGGTGATGCGGATTCCAAAAGGCATATGGAAGTATTACCTTACAAAGGGGAGGAGTTATTTGGGGTAGGTCTATCAGACCTGGTGGCCACGGCGACTGCTGGGAAATTCACATTTTTACCCCAGGTAGCCTCTCAACATAAGAAGACGCCGTATTATCAGGCGCAGTCCTTTCGGCTCCATAAGGGTAAGAGGGCAAAAGGCTCCTCTTTTCTGCCCCGTGGCAGAGGAAGAGGAAAAAGGCTGCAGCAGACAGCCAGTTCCCAGGAACAGAAGCCCTCTCCCGCTTCTGCCAAGTCCTCAGCATGACGCTGGGGCTTTACAAGCGGACTCGGGTACGGTAGGGGCCCGTCTCAAGAATTTCAGCGCGCAGTGGGCTCACTCACAAGTGGACCCCTGGATCCTTCAGGTGGTATCTCAGGGGTACAAATTGGAATTCGAGACGTCTCCCCCTCGCCGTTTCCTAAAGTCTGCTTTACCGACGTCTCCCTCCGACAGGGAGGCGGTATTGGAAGCCATTCACAAGCTGTATTCCCAGCGGGTGATAATCAAGGTACCCCTCCTGCAACAGGGAAAGGGGTATTATTCCACACTGTTTGTGGTACCGAAGCCGGACGGCTCGGTGAGACCTATTTTAAATCTAAAATCTTTGAACACTTACATACAGAGGTTCAAATTCAAGATGGAGTCACTCAGAGCAGTGATCGCGAACCTGGAAGAAGGGGATTATATGGTGTCTCTGGACATCAAGGATGCTTACCTCCATGTCCCAATTTACCGTTCTCATCAAGGGTACCTCAGGTTTGTGGTACAAAACTGCCACTATCAGTTTCAGACGCTGCCGTTTGGATTGTCCACGGCGCCCCGGGTCTTTACCAAAGTAATGGCCGAAATGATGATACTCCTTCGAAAGAAAGGAGTTTTGATTATCCCTTACTTGGACGATCTCCTGATAAGGGCAAGATCCAGGGAACAGTTGGTAGTCGGAGTAGCACTATCTCAAGTAGTGCTGCGGCAACACGGTTGGATTCTCAATATCCCAAAATCGCAGCTGATCCCGACGACACGTCTTCTATTCCTTGGAATGATCCTGGACACAGTCCAGAAAAAGGTGTTTCTCCCGGAAGAGAAAGCCAGGGAGTTATCCGAGCTAGTCAGAAACCTACTAAAACCAGGCCAAGTATCAGTGCATCAATGCACAAGGGTCCTGGGAAAAATGGTAGCTTCCTACGAAGCAATCCCGTTCGGCAGATTCCACGCAAGAACATTCCAGTGGTACCTGCTGGACAAATGGTCCGGATCGCATCTTCAGATGCATCAGCGGATAACCCTGTCTCCAAGGACAAGGGTGTCTCTCCTGTGGTGGTTGCAGAGTGCTCATCTTCTCGAGGGCCGCAGATTCGGCATTCAGGACTGGGTCCTGGTGACCACAGATGCCAGCCTGCGAGGCTGGGGAGCAGTCACACAGGGAAGAAATTTCCAGGGCTTGTGGTCAAGCCTGGAGACATCACTTCACATAAATATTCTGGAGTTGAGAGCCATTTACAATGCTCTAAGCCAAGCAAGACCTCTGCTTCAAGGTCTGCCGATACTGATCCAGTCGGACAACATCACGGCAGTCGCCCACGTAAACAGAAAGGGCGGCACAAGAAGCAGGAGGGCAATGGCAGAAGTTGCAAGGATTCTTCGCTGGGCGGAAAATCATGTGATAGCACTGTCAGCAGTGTTCATTCCGGGAGTGGACAACTGGGAAGCAGACTTCCTCAGCAGGCACGACCTCCACCCGGGAGAGTGGGGACTTCACCCAGAAGTCTTCCACATGATTGTAAACCGTTGGGAAAAACCAAAAGGTGGACATGATGGCGTCCCGCCTCAACAAAAAACTGGACAGGTATTGCGCCAGGTCAAGGGACCCTCAGGCAATAGCTGTGGACGCTCTGGTAACACCGTGGGTGTACCAGTCAGTGTATGTGTTCCCTCCTCTGCCTCTCATACCCAAGGTACTGAGAATTATAAGACGGAGAGGAGTGAGAACTATACTTGTGGCTCCGGATTGGCCAAGAAGGACTTGGTACCCGGAACTTCAAGAGATGCTCACAGAGGACCCATGGCCTCTACCTCTAAGAAGGGACCTGCTCCAGCAAGGACCCTGTCTGTTCCAAGACTTACCGCGGCTGCGTTTGACGGCATGGCGGTTGAACGCCGGATCCTGAAGGAAAAAGGCATTCCGGAGGAAGTCATCCCTACCCTGATCAAAGCCAGGAAGGATGTAACCATAAAGCATTATCACCGCATTTGGCGGAAATACGTTGCTTGGTGCGAGGCCAGGAAGGCCCCTACGGAGGAATTTCAACTGGGTCGATTCCTACATTTCCTGCAGACAGGAGTGTCTATGGGCCTCAAATTGGGATCCATAAAGGTTCAGATTTCGGCCCTGTCGATTTTCTTCCAGAAAGAACTGGCTTCAGTGCCTGAAGTTCAGACATTTGTCAAGGGGGTGCTGCATATACAGCCTCCTTTTGTGCCTCCAGTGGCACCTTGGGATCTCAATGTCGTTTTGGGGTTCCTAAAAACACATTGGTTTGAACCGCTTAAATCTGTGGACTTAAAATATCTCACGTGGAAAGTGGTCATGTTGTTGGCCTTGGCTTCGGCCAGGCGCGTGTCAGAATTGGCGGCTTTATCCTGTAAAAGCCCTTACCTGATTTTTCATACGGACAGGGCAGAATTGAGGACTCGTCCTCAATTTCTCCCTAAGGTGGTTTCAGCGTTTCACCTGAACCAGCCTATTGTGGTACCTGCGGCTACTAGGGACTTGGAGGACTCCAAGTTACTGGACGTAGTCAGGGCCCTGAAAATATATGTTTCCAGGACGGCTGGAGTCAGAAAATCTGACTCGCTGTTTATTCTGTATGCACCCAACAAGCTGGTGCTCCTGCTTCTAAGCAGACTATTGCTCGTTGGATTTGTAGTACAATTCAGCTTGCACATTCTGTGGCAGGCCTGCCACAGCCAAAATCTGTAAAAGCCCATTCCACACGGAAGGTGGGCTCTTCTTGGGCGGCTGCCCGAGGGGTCTCGGCTCTACAACTTTGCCGAGCAGCTACTTGGTCAGGGGCAAATACGTTTGCTAAATTCTACAAATTTGATACCCTGGCTGAGGAGGACCTGTAGTTCTCTCATTCGGTGCTGCAGAGTCATCCGCACTCTCCCGCCCGTTTGGGAGCTTTGGTATAATCCCCATGGTCCTTACGGAGTTCCCAGCATCCACTAGGACGTCAGAGAAAATAAGAATTTACTTACCGATAAGTCTATTTCTCGTAGTCCGTAGTGGATGCTGGGCGCCCATCCCAAGTGCGGATTGTCTGCAATACTTGTACATAGTTATTGTTAACTAATTCGGGTTATTGTTATTGTGAGCCATCTTTCCAGAGGCTCCTCTGTTATCATGCTGTTAACTGGGTTCATATCACAAGTTGTACGGTGTGATTGGTGTGGCTGGTATGAGTCTTACCCGGGATTCATGAATCCTTCCTTATTGTGTACGCTCGTCCGGGCACAGTATCCTAACTGAGGCTTACAGGAGGGTCATAGGGGGAGGAGCCAGTGCACACCAGGTAGTCCTAAAGCTTTACTTTTGTGCCCAGTCTCCTGCGGAGCCGCTATTCCCCATGGTCCTTACGGAGTTCCCAGCATCCACTACGGACTACGAGAAATAGAATTATCGGTAAGTAAATTCTTATTTTTTGTGTGCTGATTTGAATCTCACCACTGTTCTGTTACATCCTTCCTCAGGATATGTCCTTCTCCTCGGGCACAGTTTCTAGACTGAGTCTGGTGGGAGGGGCATAGAGGGAGGAGCCAGTGCACACTATTGATTTCTTAAAGTGCCCAAGGCTCCTAGTGGACCCATCCATACCCCATATTACTAATGTGGACCCCAGTATCCTCTACAGACTACGAGAAAAGGATTTACCGGTAGGTAATTAAAATCCTATTTTTCTCTTTATTCCAGTTATAAGAAAGCAATAAATGGAAGCATGGACTCGTTGAGCCTCGATATTAAAACCTATGACAGTGTGGACAGCCTTGTACAGTACAGTGACGGAGAACACAGTCACTTCAATGAGGATGGTTCCTTTATTGGTGCATACACAGAATCAAAGGAGAAACATCCAGAGGAGGAAAATGTTAAAGTACAGTCCCTGCACTCCTAATAAAGTCCCAGCATATGTGGAGAAAGCTGTTTGTCCTACATGTTAAACCAATTCTTCAAGTAACTCTGAAAGGCAATTTCCTAAATAATGACCAAGAACTTGCTTATTCCATCATCAAAATCTGTAGTAGCCAAAATAATTCTCTTTTAACATTCTCTTGCGTGGCTCAACCTGAATGGACAGGAACATCAACCACTATCTCTACATCATCTTACGTGGCCTTCATTTATTATTTATGACTGTTACAAATTGTTGGTTGCTCTTGCACATAAATATCAAAGTGATAGTATATGTATTTTTGAAGGACATGCCAATATAAGCACATTGATGTGGCAAGGGGTGGTGGAATGATCACAGTGAGCTAATGGACATTCAGCCAGGTATGACAGGAGATAGGCACACGTATAAAGCTGGAGAATGAAGTGCAACTCTATTTACTGTGCATCATGCATGTGGAACCCCCCTTTGTCAGTATTTTATATCACTGCCCATATATCTACACTGCCCATGGCAAACTACACTGAAAATTTAAATGTCTAGTTGACCAGGCACAGGGTGACATGTTTTGGACATCTCATAGTGTCACCCCATGCCCACTCTCACTTGTCTTAGCTTTTCATCCTTCTAACCTAAACTATGGGGTCAATGTAATAACCAGAAGATGTGGCCTTTCCAAAATCCCGAACTGATGACCAGTAAACATATACCTACTTACCTGTAACCTATCTTCCACCAACCATAAGTCTTGTACTTTGCCACTAGAAATAGTCTCAGCCCGACCAACCGTTGCATGATTGATATTGCTGTTACATAGTAAATAGGCATGCTATCACTGTTATCATTACAATGTACACACCATCCCGCAAACTAGCAGCTCTCTGTCGCAGTCCACAGCCAAATAAAAGCACATTATAGGGCTCATATAGAGTTTGACACATTTTGTGTAAAATGCATCCAAAAATAAGATGCATCCAGCTTTGGAACCGTAGAATATGTGCCAGGTGCACAGCAAGAGACTACAGGTGCATAGAATGTTATTAGAATGGTGTCTGGGCAATGTTATTAAGAACACTGTCTGAATGTAAATATTCATTAAACAATTTGTATAGATGGTCGTGATTTCATATAATATAGCAGCCACACTATTGATTTAATTAATAACAGTGGGACGAGTCCAGATTCAATCAACCATTCAGAAGCTGCTGACGAATGTCATCATCAGTGTGTATTTTGCATCTGCTAGAGAAACGCCTCCTGACAGGCAGAGCTGGATAAGGTCACATGGTAGAAATAAAAATTACCAGCGCTATGAGTTGCTTGTCCAAAATAATCAAACAAATGGATCAGTTGCACAAAATTTTTATTCTAATAATAAAAGGTTAATAGTTTATAAAACCACATTAATGACTAAATAGTCAACATTTCATACAAAGACTATATCAAAATAAATAATATATAAGTAACATTATTTGCACTGGCTCTGAGATAGTAAGAATTTTCACTCTGCTGATAGGAACCAAACCATTAATTAGTGATCCCGGACTTGGTGTATAGAAATTCACTACTCCTTAAATATTGAATAAATGCACAGTCAGCTGGTAATACCCTGGTTATACCTCACACACAGTTCCACGAGATGGTAGCTGTCTCGTCTGCGTAGATATTTGAAAGGGTTTCCATATTTTGCTACTTCAGCAGTACTACTTCTGAAGAAGCTGAGCGACCTAGCTCAGAGAAACGCGTTAAGGTTACTGCTGTGGAACCCCAACCTTCCCACCATTAAAGACTGATCCAGATAAGGACTTTTCCTGTTTTCCACTTGGATTTCCAAGGACTTTAAAAACCTCCTTTTCATCCAGTCCATCCAGCAAAATATGGCAACTGATCCATTTGTTTGATTATTTTAGAGAAACAACTCATAGCGCTGGTAATTTTTATTTCTATTGTGTATCCCCTTTGGGGTCTGACAAACCCCTTCCAGCTGCTGTGGTAATTCAGTGGGTTTACATATTTAATAAGGTCCCATGGGCCTGGGGCTGATAATGATAAAGGGCCTATTGTGAGAAGTGGGGGAGGTGTGGCCAGTGATGTGTGGGTGTGGCCAGTGATGTGTGGGTGTGGCCAGTGACATATGGGCATGTACATTCCTTACTCTATAAGCCCCAATGTCTCCCAAAATATGTAATTATAGAAAAATGGCTTCTCATTGTGAGGATATTAGAAATACATTTTTAGTTCTTCTGATTAATGACAACTATGTGGCCAGCTAATCATCGTCACGCTGTTATTGTGATGGGCTATTCTTATCTGGGGCCAGGAGCTGGAGCTCCATCCGCCCCATCGTTAATCTGGCCCTGCTGACAGGTACATTTGCGTCTATGTCAGGATACCTTGGTCACATTTGCATGAACACGCATATGTAGAACTGCACATGAACCCCTATATGTATACTACAAGCTAAACCTCTGTGTAAGGGATTCGTTTCCCTCTTAAAGCCAAATTAAGGCAAAGTTATAGTCCATGATATCAATAATGGAAAAGACGGGGCTGAAACACAACATTCAGCTTGATTACCATCTCAAATATTTTACTCTTAATATTCAGCTTTTTCTAACAGAGGATTCAAGGAAGCACAAAAGTGCATAAATTTGCACAACACATTCATGAGACTACAGCTTATCAGTACGCTAAGAACTAGTCAATATCTCAGGCTGCTAGTTCCAAGTCAATATTGGTACAGTACCTCCATTACCATTACCACCCTGGTGATGTTGTGTGGCAGTCTCCTGTGATTAGTAAAGTAATAAGCTGTATAATATAAAATACAAAAAGTAAACGGTATTCTCTGCCAATGGTACATGTTTATACATCAATAGGTTTAATGTGTTTAAAAGACAGAAATCTACTTGCAGCACTAAAACTGCTCCATAATGGGATATAACAGAGATATTAGCAACATACAGATATTACAAATTGAACTGCACTATTATTTGTGCTGAACCCACATTTGCACCACATGACAATTACTATGGAATATTAGATAACTTTAGGTTCAGCAATTGAAGGAGTTTTAGATGCTGCTAGAGTGGAAAAGGTCTAAAGTTTTGTGTTGTTTTCATTGTTTGTATTATGCATTTTTTGATAAAACATTATAATGACTCAGTGGTTTTCATTGCATGTTTGTGTTAAGGTGTCAGGGGATGAGGAATTCCTGTTCAGTAGGTCCATCCATTGTGGGAGAGTGTCATCCTGACCTATAGTAGTGTCATCTGCCTACCACTTTCCTGCTGCTGCAGCCATCATGCACAGTCAGTGCGCAGCACTCAGCAGCATATTGTCATCTGTGACACTTCGGTGGAATCCTATTAAGGTAGATTGAGAAGAAAGTAGAGTCATCAAACAATACGAGGGCAGTTCTAGAGATTATGGAGGGAATGTAATAGGGTCCAAGTTTGAGAAGCTCGCAAGTTTTGGGCAAGGTTTAAGTCACCGTACACACTAATGCAGCTATCTTGCTGTGCTCCTTGTCTACGTAATGTAAAAAATAAAAGGAAGAAATGCTTGGGGACCCTCCAGTTGCACAGAAAGGAGGGGGGGGGGTACTAATTACCCTGGCCCAGGTCTGATGGATGGTCCCAGTGGAGGCCCATGTCCCCTCTCCTTACCTAGCATGGGCCCAGTTCTGGCCCAAGTCCCTCCCCCCTTCTTACCTGGCAGCAGCAGCTGCAGCTTTTCTCCTCAGACCATTTGCTTGAAACATTGTTTTTTCTCTATTCTTTTCTAATGGTGCATGGCCATGCCTCCTGTGATTAGGCCACACACCCTGAAAAGTATTGTACCTGGGCCCAGCCAGGCTCTCCACTGCCCTTGGTCCCCTACCTCTAAGGTTAACCAGCACTAATGAGTGTGCCCAGGCTGGTATAGGAAAAATTGGGGGGGGGGGGGGGGGGGGGAGTTCATGGGCCCTCCAATTTTTCCTTCAGCAGCACTAGGCTGGGCCAGCGAGGACTAGTGGACCCTCACCCACTATGATTCTATTTAGCCCTAGGCAGTTGACACTAAAGGGGGGTACACACGGAGCGATAATCTAAGCAATCTGACTAGATTGCTTAGATTTTAAGCAAGATCGCTCCGTGTGTAGCCCTAACAGCGATAGCAATGCGCAGCCCCGCGCATCGCTATCGCTGGTGCTAGATTGGCCTGCATGCAGGCCAATCTAGCGGGTCGCTCACTTCACCCGCTGGGTGAAATAAGCACCCCCCCGTCTCCCCCTGCACGCTCAGCACAGATCGCGCTGTGCTGAGCGCCGGGAGAGATGTGTGCTGAACGGTTCGCTCAGCACACATCTCTCCTGCATCGGGCTGTGAATACTGGCCTTAAGGCTAGTTTTCCCAAGGCAGTGGGGCCAGCAAAAACAATGTCCCCCCCTTCTTCCCCACCCTCGGTACAACCGACCCTAATGGTCTTCTCCGTATCCCAGGTGGTGGTAGAGAGATAATAGATACATTTAGAATGAATATTTTTTTTACAGGTGAAATACTGGACTAAGCGAGGCTGCTACGCCATGGTGGCAATGGACAACCACAATTACCTCTGTAGCCACCACCATCAGGGTATGGAGAGGAGTCCAAGTGCTATTGGCAATATGGCAGGTGGGACCCAGAGGGTCCTCATGCACTTTCTTTTCCTATACCAGCCTAGACATGCGGCATACAAGATAGAATGTCAGTGAGCTGCGTTTTTTTCACCTGCTACACATCGCTAAATGGTTGCCGAGTTAACCTTTATCTTACAATCTGTTACATTCTACAAGGAAGGATAAGGGGTCGCACAGACATTTATTTTAATCTAATTATATTCATGTATTGTTTTATGTCCTTTCCCTTTTATTCAGTAACATAGGTATATACCTTTTATGTTGGGAGGTGCTCCAAGGAATATAGTAACTATAGAAGGTCAAAAGAAAACAAGAAGATTCCCTGTATTGGGCACACTCGGACTATAATGCTTTCATCAAGTCAAATATCTGTCATGATAGATGACCACAAATTCTAAAATATAACTTTTATTAGGATCTTTTAAAACATAAGCGAAATATGGTGCATGTGAATAAAGTTGTGAAAAATAATAATAAAGTGAATTAAAAAGCTTAGCCACTGTGATTGTGTTTAAGAATTTAAGAATAAAGAAGGATTTAAGAATAAAGAAGATGGAAGATGGTCGAATTGGCACAGATCTGTATAGAAAACATACAGCGACCAATAGTGTCTTACATAAATCCAGCGCACACTTTCCCCCGGTACTCAAAGGAATCCCCAAAGGGGAATTCCTGAGAATGAGAAGAAACTGTTCTGGAGCAAGTGATTTTGATCAGAGAGTGACGGAACTCAGTGACAGACTTCTCAAAAGGGGATACTCAAAAAGAGCGATTAAAAAAGCAAGATATCAGGCAAAACAGCAGGATAGGAACCAACTCCTCTATCCAAATCGTAAAGAGGTCAAAAAACCTGAAGTGATCAGATTTGTGAGGGACTTCTGTTCAGAGTGGGAAGAAATACAGTGAATCCTGAATAAACATTGGCCAATTCTGAAATTGGATCCTGATCTGGCTAAAGAATTAGGACCAAAACCATCTATGAGTTGGAGGAGAGCAAATAATCTTAGAGACAAAGTAGTTCACAGCCACTATAGCCTAAAGAACAGAACCATGAGAAGAGAGAGAGCGACTATAGGATCACATAGGTGTGGGGAGTGCAAAGCATGCAAATTCATGGTGAAGACAACTGAAGTCAGGGACAAATATGGCAAAGTGCATGTAATTAAAGACTATATAATCTGTAAGACAATGGGGGTAGTATACTGCCTCGCCTGCACTTGTGGTAAAAAGTATGTCGGAATGACGACCAGACCCCTGAAACAGAGAGTGTTGGAACACGTGGGCTCTATTAGAAACTGCCAAAAAGATCATAACAAATTTAAACAACTAACAACAGTGGCCAAGCATTTCCATGAGAGACATGTGGGCAATATAACAGACCTAAGAGCCTTTGGAATTGAACGAGTCCAATTGGGGATCAGGGGAGGCAGTTTGACCCAAGAATTGCTCAAAAGAGAAAGTCGGTGGACATTTCTATTGCATGGTCTCCAACCGAATGGACTTAACGAACACATACATTTTTCAGCTTTCCTAGAAGGATAGAATAATTAGTAAGAAAACACAGATTGATGGATAATGGGCAGAAAAGATGAGACATTCCCCAAAAAATAGAGTGGTAGGGATGATCACTTTAAAATGATCACGGAGTTAGGTTAAAGGACTGCGTTATACTCATACTTTTATAATGTTTTGGAAATGTCACCTTTATTATGGTTTGTATTTTACTATCACATTAGTTCACTCTTTTTTTGAAGTATAATTTGGACACACCAAGAGAAAATTGGCATAATGAAATAAGTAACAGTTTCACAAGTATCATCAGGGATATGTCACAGCAATGGAAATAATACCCTCTTTTTTATTTGATAAGGGTATACATATAGCACTTATGTTAAGGATTTTATTCACTAATAACTGACTAATTGACTAACTGACTAATAATACTGACTAATTAAGATCTTATGAATGGGAATGTAAGGCTCTCCGAGGGATATATGCCCAACAATAAGCTTACTAATTATAGAAGGAGGGGAACAACAAGAGATCTCCAGATAAGAATTAGATAGAAATTAGAGATATGATCATAAATATTCCTTGGTCAGAATCAATTTAAAAGGGCATATTTGGGACAAGGGATCTGTGATCATATACAGAGGGGATGTAAGTTATGGTTCTCTTCGAAGTTTGAGCTACAGTAAACCTTACACTAAATAACATTATCTTTAATAATAAGGGTCTGTGCAAAATGAGAAAATATGTATAAATGGAGACTAGGATAACCCCCAGCTAAGATGATCAATTTAATACACTCCTAGTCAACTACACTGTACTCTAGATTGTTTGGATTGCCCTTTTGGAATTCTGTCACACCATATTATATTTGCTCTGAGTATCTTAGAAATATGGTAATATCCAGAACCTTATAATAAAATAATATGGAATGCTATATCATTAAAATATAGATGATAGTTACCATAAGGGTAGAGAAGATCTGCCTGAAGCCATTAGGCTCTAGCAACTCTGGTATTAAAATCAGCAAGCAAAACAAATATAAAAATAAAACCAGAATATAGAGTATTTTATATTAAAAACCATTGATAGGCTACTGGATCTGTCAATCAAAAGGACTGACGAATGAGTGACTGAGACAGGGGATATAGTTCCCTCAAACCCGGAAATCGGGTTTCCTATGATTAAGCAGATGCGAAACGATCGTTAGGAGGGGATCGGACACAACCATTATGTGTCCTTTCCATCAGTTAGTTTAGCCACTGTTCATCTTGCCGGTCTGATAGGGACCTGTGTACTTGTGTCTATGTGTGGGAATAGGTGCTGCCCTCACCGCAGAGCATAGCTGCATGTATACCGCACTGAGAATAGCCCTCTGATTGCACCGAGTCACGCGGGTGCTCCCATACAGGAGAGCCGCGGTCAGCGGCTTCCTGCTGATACACGCGGCGTTGGAAAGCTGAACGCTGTGATATAATAGGGCTGCTTTTCGCAGTCAGAAAGTGTGGGGGTCCCACAATTGGGTATACACCCATAAACAAAAAGTGTGTGAATGAATTATAGTGATCGGTACTGTATTGAGGACATATATGATGAATAGAATGGGAATGAGGATGTGCCTCTGCTATAAGTGAGCATGAATACAGGGTACCACACTATATAAGAACAAGACAATACATATATTGTTTATTAAATCAAACGAATATCCCACTGCTTGTAGCGAATAAAAGCTGTATGGGACATATATATGGATGTGTCATAAAACCCCATAATACATCTCACACATGTGCATGTGATTGGTGTGGACATATAAATTAATAAATGTGGATTAAAACCACATTGAATAAGAGCATTGTAATTCTAACAATAAAACAACTGCTCTAATGTCAATAAGTGCACTGAAAAATTTACTTGGAATGTGATACATCTTCCGAATACGTCACATGTGTGTATAGCGGGTGTCGATACATGAACCATAAAATAAGGTATACTGCCATATGGAACAGAGCACCCTGAACATTACATGTCTCATATATAGAGAGCAGCAGCACAAGGATAATAATTCTCCTAAGAATAATAAGTCCCTAGTAAATAAAAGTAGACACTCATAAGGATGGGTCACCACTTAAGCATGATTAGTCAGTGATGCGCACACTGCAGACATGGAATAGAACTTTAAATAATGGTGGCGGAATGAAATCGTAACAGGAGCCATCTACTTGTAGATACAAAGGTATCATTACCAGACATAAGGCAACTAGCATTGCCACAGATATTTCAACATTGTATAGATACTGGAGACAGTGAAGAAACACAATACAGGTTGAGTATCCCATATCCATATATTCCGAAATACGGAATATTCCGAAATACGGACTTTTTTGAGTGAGAGTGAGATAGTGAAACCTTTGTTTTTTGATGGCTCAATGTACACAAACTTTGTTTAATACACAAAGTTATTAATAATATTGTATTAAATGACCTTCAGGCTGTGTGTATAAGGTGTATATAAAACATAAATTAATTGTGTGTTTGTACACACACTTTGTTTAATGCACAAAGTTATAAAACATATTGGCTAAAGTTACCTTAAGGCTGTGTGTATATAAGGTGTATATGTAACATAAATGCATTCTGTGCTTAGATTTAGGTCCCATCACCATGATATCTCATTATGGTATGCAATTATTCCAAAATACGGAAAAATCCGATATCCAAAATACCTCTGGTCCCAAGCATTTTGGATAAGGGATACTCAACCTGTAATCACAGTGGCTAAGCTTTTTAATTCACTTTATTATTATTTTTCACAACTTTATTCACATGCACCATATTTCGCTTATGTTTTAAAAGATCCTAATAAAAGTTATATTTTAGAATTTGTGGTCATCTATCATGACAGATATTTGACTTGATGAAAGCATTATAGTCCGAGTGTGCCCAATACAGGGAATCTTCTTGTTTTCTTTTGACCTTCTATAATCTGTTACATTCCACTGAAATTCCCTAAAAACTCTCCGTGGGTTCCAGCAATTTTATTTTTCCGGAAACCCGCGGCCTATAACATTCACCTCTATGAGAGAGCATTGAAATCTGCTAAAACCTAATAAGCACAGAGAAAGTGAGGAAATGAGAAGGGGAGAGCGAGAAAGTGTCAGGGTGAGAGAGGATGTCAGGGAAAGTGAGGGTTAGATAGAAAGAGAGAGGGTGAGAGAGAGGGGGTCAGGGATAGAAAGAGAGGGGGTGAGAGAGAAAGGGTTTCATTGATAGAGAACAAAGAGTGTGACAGAGGATGTCAGGGATAGAGAGAGAGGGGGGTGAGAGAGAGGGTGTCATTGATAGAGAGAGGGGTTAGAGAGTGAGGGTGTCAGGGATAGAAAGAGAGGGGGGTGAGAGAGAGGTTGCACGGGATAGAGAGGGGGGTGGGAGAGAGAATGTGCCAGGAATAGAGCAAAAGAGAGAGAGGGATTGTGTGTCAGGGATAGATAGGGAGAGAGGGATGAGAGAAAGGGGGTGAGAGTGGATTGCGTCGGGGACTGGTGGCTGTAGGAGCTAGGGATGTGCACTTGAAATTTTTCGGGTTTTGTGTTTTGGTTTTGGGTTCGGTTCCGCGGCCGTGTTTTGGGTCCGACCGCGTTTTGGCAAAACCTCACCGAATTTTTTTTGTCGGATTCGGGTGTGTTTTGGATTCGGGTGTTTTTTTCAAAAAACACTAAAAAACAGCTTAAATCATAGAATTTGGGGGTCATTTTGATCCCAAAGTATTATTAACCTCAAAAACCATAATTTCCACTCATTTTCAGTCTATTCTGAATACCTCACACCTCACAATATTATTTTTAGTCCTAAAATTTGCACCGAGGTCGCTGGATGACTAAGCTAAGCGACCCTAGTGGCCGACACAAACACCTGGCCCATCTAGGAGTGGCACTGCAGTGTCACGCAGGATGGCCCTTCCAAAAAACACTCCCCAAACAGCACATGACGCAAAGAAGAAAAAAAGAGGCGCAATGAGGTAGCTGTGTGAGTAAGATAAGCGACCCTAGTGGCCGACACAAACACCTGGCCCATCTAGGAGTGGCACTGCAGTGTCACGCAGGATGGCCCTTCCAAAAAACACTCCCCAAACAGCACATGACGCAAAGAAGAAAAAAAGAGGCGCAATGAGGTAGCTGTGTGAGTAAGATAAGCAACCCTAGTGGCCGACACAAACACCTGGCCCATCTAGGAGTGGCACTGCAGTGTCACGCAGGATGGCCCTTCCAAAAAACACTCCCCAAACAGCACATGACGCAAAGAAGAAAAAAAGAGGCGCAATGAGGTAGCTGTGTGAGTAAGATAAGCGACCCTAGTGGCCGACACAAACACCTGGCCCATCTAGGAGTGGCACTGCAGTGTCACGCAGGATGGCCCTTCCAAAAAACACTCCCCAAACAGCACATGACGCAAAGAAGAAAAAAAGAGGCGCAATGAGGTAGCTGTGTGAGTAAGATAAGCGACCCTAGTGGCCGACACAAACACCTGGCCCATCTAGGAGTGGCACTGCAGTGTCACGCAGGATGGCCCTTCCAAAAAACACTCCCCAAACAGCACATGATGCAAAGAAGAAAAAAAGAGGCGCAATGAGGTAGCTGTGTGAGTAAGATAAGCGACCCTAGTGGCCGACACAAACACCTGGCCCATCTTGGAGTGGCACTGCAGTGTCACGCAGGATGGCCCTTCCAAAAAACACTCCCCAAACAGCACATGACGCAAAGAAGAAAAAAAGAGGCGCAATGAGGTAGCTGTGTGAGTAAGATAAGCGACCCTAGTGGCCGACACAAACACCTGGCCCATCTAGGAGTGGCACTGCAGTGTCACGCAGGATGGCCCTTCCAAAAAACACTCCCCAAACAGCACATGACGCAAAGAAGAAAAAAAGAGGCGCAATGAGGTAGCTGTGTGAGTAAGATAAGCGACCCTAGTGGCCGACACAAACACCTGGCCCATCTAGGAGTGGCACTGCAGTGTCACGCAGGATGGCCCTTCCAAAAAACACTCCCCAAACAGCACATGACGCAAAGAAGAAAAAAAGAGGCGCAATGAGGTAGCTGTGTGAGTAAGATAAGCGACCCTAGTGGCCGACACAAACACCTGGCCCATCTAGGAGTGGCACTGCAGTGTCACGCAGGATGGCCCTTCCAAAAAACACTCCCCAAACAGCACATGACGCAAAGAAGAAAAAAAGAGGCGCAATGAGGTAGCTGTGTGAGTAAGATAAGCGACCCTAGTGGCGACACAAACACCTGGCCCATCTAGGAGTGGCACTGCAGTGTCACGCAGCATGGCCCTTCCAAAAAACACTCCCCAAACAGCACATGACGCAAAGAAGAAAAAAAGGCGCAATGAGGTAGCTGTGTGAGTAAGATAAGCGACCCTAGTGGCCGACACAAACACCTGGCCCATCTAGGAGTGGCACTGCAGTGTCACGCAGGATGGCCCTTCCAAAAAACACTCCCCAAACAGCACATGACGCAAATAAAAATGAAAGAAAAAAGAGGTGCAAGATGGAATTGTCCTTGGGCCCTCCCACCCACCCTTATGTTGTATAAACAGGACATGCACACTTTAACCAACCCATCATTTCAGTGACAGGGTCTGCCACACGACTGTGACTGAAATGACGGGTTGGTTTGGACCCCCACCAAAAAAGAAGCAATTAATCTCTCCTTGCACAAACTGGCTCTACAGAGGCAAGATGTCCACCTCATCATCATCCTCCGATATATCACCGTGTACATCCCGCTCCTCACAGATTATCAATTCGTCCCCACTGGAATCCACCATCTCAGCTCCCTGTGTACTTTGTGGAGGCAATTGCTGCTGGTCAATGTCTCCACGGAGGAATTGATTATAATTCATTTTAATGAACATCATCTTCTCCACATTTTCTGGAAGTAACCTCGTACGCAGATTGCTGACAAGGTGAGCGGCGGCACTAAACACTCTTTCGGAGTACACACTTGTGGGAGGGCAACTTAGGTAGAATAAAGCCAGTTTGTGCAAGGGCCTCCAAATTGCCTCTTTTTCCTGCCAGTATAAGTACGGACTGTCTGACGTGCCTACTTGGATGCGGTCACTCATATAATCCTCCACCATTCTTTCAATGGTGAGAGAATCATATGCAGTGACAGTAGACGACATGTCCGTAATCGTTGTCAGGTCCTTCAGTCCGGACCAGATGTCAGCATCAGCAGTCGCTCCAGACTGCCCTGCATCACCGCCAGCGGGTGGGCTCGGAATTCTGAGCCTTTTCCTCGCACCCCCAGTTGCGGGAGAATGTGAAGGAGGAGATGTTGACAGGTCGCGTTCCGCTTGACTTGTCAATTTTGCCACCAGCAGGTCTTTGAACCCCAGCAGACTTGTGTCTGCCGGAAAGAGAGATCCAAGGAAGTTTTTAAATCTAGGATCGAGCACGGTGGCCAAAATGTAGTGCTCTGATTTCAACAGATTGACCACCCGTGAATCCTTGTTAAGCGAATTAAGGGCTCCATCCACAAGTCCCACATGCCTAGCGGAATCGCTCCCTTTTAGCTCCTCCTTCAATGCCTCCAGCTTCTTCTGCAAAAGCCTGATGAGGGGAATGACCTGACTCAGGCTGGCAGTGTCTGAACTGACTTCACGTGTGGCAAGTTCAAAAGGTTGCAGAACCTTGCACAACGTTGAAATCATTCTCCACTGCGCTTGAGACAGGTACATTCCACCTCCTATATCGTGCTCAATTGTATAGGCTTGAATGGCCTTTTGCTGCTCCTCCAACCTCTGAAGCATATAGAGGGTTGAATTCCACCTCGTTACCACTTCTTGCTTCAGATGATGGCAGGGCAGGTTCAGGCGTTTTTGGTGGTGCTCCAGTCTTCTGTACGTGGTGCCTGTACGCCGAAAGTGTCCCGCAATTCTTCTGGCCACCGACAGCATCTCTTGCACGCCCCTGTCGTTTTTTAAAAAATTCTGCACCACCAAATTCAAGGTATGTGCAAAACATGGGACGTGCTGGAATTTGCCCATATTTAATGCACACACAATATTGCTGGCGTTGTCCGATGCCACAAATCCACAGGAGACTCCAATTGGGGTAAGCCATTCCGCGATGATCTTCCTCAGTTGCCGTAAGAGGTTTTCAGCTGTGTGCGTATTCTGGAAACCGGTGATACAAAGCGTAGCCTGCCTAGGAAAGAGTTGGCGTTTGCGAGATGCTGCTACTGGTGCCGCCGCTGCTGTTCTTGCGGCGGGAGTCCATACATCTACCCAGTGGGCTGTCACAGTCATATAGTCCTGACCCTGCCCTGCTCCACTTGTCTACATGTCCGTGGTTAAGTGGACATTGGGTACAACTGCATTTTTTAGGACACTGGTGAGTCTTTTTCTGACGTCCGTGTACATTCTCGGTATCGCCTGCCTAGAGAAGTGGAACCTAGATGGTATTTGGTAACGGGGGCACACTGCCTCAAGAAATTGTCTAGTTCCCTGTGAACTAACAGCGGATACCGGACGCACGTCTAACACCAACATAGTTGTCAAGGCCTCAGTTATCCGCTTTGCAACAGGATGACTGCTGTGATATTTCATCTTCCTCGCAAAGGACTGTTGGACAGTCAATTGCTTGGTGGAAGTAGTAAAAGTGGGCTTACGACTTCCCCTCTGGGATGACCATCGACTCCCAGCAGCAACAACAGCAGCGCCAGCAGCAGTAGGCGTTACACGCAAGGATGCATCGGAGGAATCCCAGGCAGGAGAGGACTCGTCAGAATTGCCAGTGACATGGCATGCAGGACTATTGGCATTCCTGGGGAAGGAGGAAATTGACACTGAGGGAGTTGGTGGGGTGGTTTGCGTGAGCTTGGTTACAAGAGGAAGGGATTTACTGGTCAGTGGACTGCTTCCGCTGTCGCCCAAAGTTTTTGAACTTGTCACTGACTTATTATGAATGCGCTGCAGGTAACGTATAAGGGAGGATGTTCCGAGGTGGTTAACGTCCTTACCCCTACTTATTACAGCTTGACAAAGGCAACACACGGCTTGACAAATGTTGTCCGCATTTCTGGTGAAATACTTCCACACCGAAGAGCTGATTTTTTTGGTATTTTCACCAGGCATGTCAACGGCCCTATTCCTCCCACGGACAACAGGTGTCTCCCCGGGTGCCTGACTTAAACAAACCACCTCACCATCAGAATCCTCCTTGTCAATTTCCTCCCCAGCGCCAGCAACACCCATATCCTCCTCATCCTGGTGTACTTCAACACTGACATCTTCAATCTGACTATCAGGAACTGGACTGCGGGTGCTCCTTCCAGCACTTGCAGGGGGCGTGCAAATGGTGGAAGGCGCATGCTCTTCACGTCCAGTGTTGGGAAGGTCAGGCATCGCAACCGACACAATTGGACTCTCCTTGTGGATTTGGGATTTCGAAGAACGCACAGTTCTTTGCGGTGCTTTTGCCAGCTTGAGTCTTTTCAGTTTTCTAGCGAGAGGCTGAGTGCTTCCATCCTCATGTGAAGCTGAACCACTAGCCATGAACATAGGCCAGGGCCTCAGCCGTTCCTTGCCACTCCGTGTGGTAAATGGCATATTGGCAAGTTTACGCTTCTCCTCCGACAATTTTATTTTAGATTTTGGAGTCCTTTTTTTACTGATATTTGGTGTTTTGGATTTTACATGCTCTGTACTATGACATTGGGCATCGGCCTTGGCAGACGACGTTGCTGGCATTTCATCGTCTCGGCCATGACTAGTGGCAGCAGCTTCAGCACGAGGTGGAAGTGGATCTTGATCTTTCCCTAATTTCTCTAACGTCCTAGTGGATGCTGGGGACTCCGTCAGGACCATGGGGATTAGCGGCTCCGCAGGAGACAGGGCACAAAAATAAAGCTTTAGGATCAGGTGGTGTGCACTGGCTCCTCCCCCTATGACCCTCCTCCAAGCCTCAGTTAGGTTTTTGTGCCCGTCCGAGCAGGGTGCAATCTAGGTGGCTCTCCTAAAGAGCTGCTTAGAAAAAGTTTTTAGGTTTTTTATTTTCAGTGAGTCCTGCTGGCAACAGGCTCACTGCAACGAGGGACTTAGGGGAGAAGAAGTGAACTCACCTGCGTGCAGGATGGATTGGCTTCTTAGGCTACTGGACACCATTAGCTCCAGAGGGATCGAACACAGGCCCAGCCATGGAGTCCGGTCCCGGAGCCGCGCCGCCGACCCCCTTACAGATGCCGAAAAGCGAAGAGGTTCAGAAACCGGCGGCAGAAGACTTTTCAGTCTTCATGAGGTAGCGCACAGCACTGCAGCTGTGCGCCATTGTTGTCACACACTTCACACCAGCGGTCACGGAGGGTGCAGGGCGCTGCAGGGGGCGCCCTGGGCAGCAATGAGAATACCTTGTTCTGGCTAAAAAATACATCACATATAGCCCTTGGGGCTATATGGATGTATTTAACCCCTGCCAGGTCTCACAAACTCCGGAGAAGAGCCCGCCGAAATAGGGGGGCGGGGCCTATCTCCTCAGCACACAGCGCCATTTTCCTGCTCAGCTCCGCTGCGAGGAAGGCTCCCAGGACTCTCCCCTGCACTGCACTACAGAAACAGGGTAAAAAAGAGAGGGGGGGGGGCACTTTTTTTGGCGTTTTTGATATATATTAAGCTGCTATAAGGGAGACAACACTTCTATAGGGTTGTTCCTATATATTTATAGCGCTTGGGTGTGTGCTGGCAAACTCTCCCTCTGTCTCCCCAAAGGGCTAGTGGGGTCCTGTCTTCGATAAGAGCATTCTCTGTGTGTCTGCTGTGTGTCGGTACGTGTGTGTCGACATGTATGAGGACGAGGTTGGTGTGGAGGCGGAGCAATTGCCGGTAATGGTGATGTCACCCCCTAGGGAGTCGACACCGGAATGGATGGCTTTATTTATGGAATTACGTGATAATGTCAGCACATTACAAAAATCTGTTGACGACATGAGACGGCCGGAAAACCAGTTAGTACCTGTACAGGCGTCTCAGACACCGTCAGGGGCTGTAAAACGCCCTTTACCTCAGTCGGTCGACACAGACCCAGACACGGACACCGAATCTAGTGTCGACGGTGAAGAAACAAACGTATTTTCCAGTAGGGCCACACGTTATATGATCACGGCAATGAAGGAGGCTTTACATATCTCTGATACTGCATGTACCACAAAAAGGGGTATTATGTGGGGTCTGAAAAAACTACCTGTAGTTTTTCCTGAATCAGAGGAATTGAATGAAGTGTGTGATGAAGCGTGGGTTAACCCCGATAGAAAACTGCTAATTTCAAAGAAGTTATTGGCATTATATCCTTTCCCGCCAGAGGTTAGGGCGCGCTGGGAAACACCGCCTAGGGTGGATAAGGCGCTCACACGCTTATCAAAACAAGTGGCGTTACCGTCTCCTGAAACGGCCGCCCTCAAGGATCCAGCAGATAGGAGGCTGGAAACTACCCTGAAAAGTATATACACTCATACTGGTGTTATACTGCGACCAGCCATCGCCTCTGCATGGATGTGCAGTGCTGGGGTGGTTTGGTCTGATTCCCTGACTGAAAATATTGATACCCTGGATAGGGACAGTATTTTACTGACTATAGAGCATTTAAAGGATGCATTTCTATATATGCGAGATGCACAGAGGGATATTTGCACTCTGGCATCGAGAGTAAGTGCGATGTCCATATCTGCCAGAAGAAGTTTATGGACGCGACAATGGTCAGGTGATGCGGATTCCAAACGGCATATGGAAGTATTGCCGTATAAGGGGGAGGAATTATTTGGGGTCGGTCTATCGGATTTGGTGGCCACGGCAACAGCCGGGAAATCCACCTTTTTACCTCAGGTCCCCTCCCAACAGAAAAAGACACCGTCTTTTCAGCCGCAGTCCTTTCGTTCCTATAGGAACAAGCGGGCGAAAGGACAGTCATATTTGCCCCGAGGCAAAGGAAAGGGTAAGAGAGTGCACCAAGCAACTTCTTCCCAGGTGCAGAAGCCCCCCACGGCTTCTGCAAAGCCCTCAGCATGACGTTGGGGCTTTACAAGCGGACTCAGGGGCGGTGGGGGGTCGACTCAAGAATTTCAGCGCACAGTGGGCTCACTCACAGGTGGACCCCTGGATCCTGCAGATAATATCTCAGGGTTACAGGTTGGAATTCGAGAAGTCTCCCCCTCGCCGGTTCCTAAAGTCTGCTCTGCCAACGTCTCCCTCAGACAGGGCGACGGTATTGGAAGCCATTCACAAGCTGTATTCTCAGCAGGTGATAGTCAAGGTACCCCTCCTACAACAGGGAAAGGGGTATTATTCCACACTATTTGTGGTACCGAAGCCGGACGGCTCGGTAAGACCTATTCTAAATCTGAAATCTTTGAACCTGTACATACAAAAAATTCAAGTTCAAGATGGAGTCACTCAGAGCAGTGATAGCGAATCTGGAAGAAGGGGACTTTATGGTGTCCCTGGACATCAAGGATGCTTACCTGCATGTCCCAATTTGCCCTTCACATCAAGGGTACCTCAGGTTCGTGGTGCAAAACTGTCATTATCAGTTTCAGACGCTGCCGTTTGGATTGTCCACGGCACCTCGGGTCTTTACCAAGGTAATGGCCGAAATGATGTTTCTTCTACGAAGAAAAGGCGTATTAATTATCCCTTACTTGGACGATCTCCTGATAAGGGCAAGGTCCAGGGAACAGCTGGGGGACGTAGTAGCACTAACCCAAATAGTGCTGCAACAGCACGGGTGGATTCTGAATTTTCCAAAATCTCAATTGACCCCGACGACACGTCTGCTGTTCCTGGGAATGATTCTGGACACGGTTCAGAAAAAGGTGTTTCTTCCGGAGGAGAAAGCCAAGGAGTTATCCGAACTTGTCAGGAACCTCCTAAAACCAGGGAAAGTGTCTGTACATCAATGCACAAGAGTCCTGGGAAAGATGGTGGCTTCTTACGAAGCGATTCCATTCGGCAGATTCCACGCACGAACTTTTCAGTGGGATCTGCTGGACAAATGGTCCGGATCGCATCTGCAGATGCATCAGCGGATAACCTTGTCGCCACGGACAAGGGTGTCTCTTCTGTGGTGGTTGCAGAGTGCTCATCTGTTAGAGGGCCGCAGATTCGGCATACAGGACTGGGTCCTGGTGACCACGGATGCCAGTCTGAGAGGCTGGGGAGCGGTCACACAGGGAAGAAACTTCCAGGGAGTATGGTCAAACCTGGAGATGTCTCTTCACATAAATATACTGGAGCTAAGAGCGATTTACAATGCTCTAAGCCTGGCAAAACCCCTGCTTCAGGGTCAGCCGGTGTTGATCCAGTCGGACAACATCACGGCAGTCGCCCACGTAAACAGACAGGGCGGCACAAGAAGCAGGAGAGCAATGGCAGAAGCTGCAAGGATTCTTCGCTGGGCGGAAGATCATGTGATAGCACTGTCAGCAGTGTTCATTCCGGGAGTGGACAACTGGGAAGCAGACTTCCTCAGCAGACACGATCTACACCCGGGAGAGTGGGGACTTCATCCAGAAGTCTTCCACATGATTGTGAACCGTTGGGAAAAACCAAAGGTGGACATGATGGCGTCTCGCCTCAACAAAAAACTGGACAGGTATTGCGCCAGGTCAAGAGACCCTCAGGCAATAGCTGTGGACGCTCTGGTAACGCCGTGGGTGTTTCAGTCAGTGTATGTGTTTCCTCCTCTGCCTCTCATACCAAAAGTACTGAGAATTATACGGCAAAGGGGAGTAAGAACGATACTCGTGGCTCCGGATTGGCCAAGAAGAACTTGGTACCCGGAACTTCAGGAGATGCTCACGGAAGATCCGTGGCCTCTACCTCTAAGACGGGACCTGCTTCAGCAGGGACCGTGTCTATTCCAAGACTTACCGCGGCTGCGTTTGACGGCATGGCGGTTGAACGCCGAATTCTAAGGGAAAAAGGCATTCCGGAAGAGGTCATTCCTACACTGGTAAAAGCCAGGAAGGAGGTGACTGCACAACATTATCACCGCATTTGGAGAAAATATGTTGCGTGGTGTGAGGCCAGGAAGGCCCCCACGGAGGAATTTCAATTGGGTCGATTCCTACATTTCTTGCAAACAGGATTGTCTATGGGCCTCAAGTTGGGGTCCATTAAGGTTCAAATTTCGGCCCTGTCGATTTTCTTCCAGAAAGAATTGGCTTCAGTTCCTGAAGTCCAGACTTTTGTAATAGGAGTACTACATATACAGCCCCCGGTTGTGCCCCCAGTGGCTCCGTGGGACCTTAATGTAGTTTTGGATTTTCTCAAATCCCATTGGTTTGAGCCACTCAAATCGGCGGATTTGAAATATCTTACATGGAAAGTAACCATGCTACTGGCCCTGGCTTCAGCCAGGAGAGTGTCAGAATTGGCGGCTTTATCGTATAAAAGCCCATATCTGATTTTCCATTCGGACAGGGCAGAACTGCGGACGCGTCCTCATTTTCTGCCTAAGGTGGTGTCAGCGTTTCACCTGAACCAGCCTATTGTGGTGCCTGCGGCTACTAGCGATTTGGAGGATTGTCAGGGCATTGAAAATATATATTTCAAGGACGGCTGGAGTCAGAAAATCTGACTCGCTGTTTATACTGTATGCACCCAACAAGCTGGGTGCTCCTGCTTCTAAGCAGACTATTGCTCGTTGGATTTGTAGCACAATTCAACTTGCACATTCTGTGGCAGGCCTGCCACAGCCTAAATCTGTCAAGGCCCATTCCACAAGGAAGGTGGGCTCATCCTGGGCGGCTGCCCGAGGGGTCTCGGCATTACAACTCTGCCGAGCAGCTACGTGGTCGGGGGAGAACACGTTTGTAAAATTCTACAAATTTGATACCCTGGCTAAAGAGGACCTGGAGTTCTCTCATTCGGTGCTGCAGAGTCATCCGCACTCTCCCGCCCGTTTGGGAGCTTTGGTATAATCCCCATGGTCCTGACGGAGTCCCCAGCATCCACTAGGACGTTAGAGAAAATAAGATTTTACTTACCGATAAATCTATTTCTCGTAGTCCGTAGTGGATGCTGGGCGCCCATCCCAAGTGCGGATTGTCTGCAATACTTGTACATAGTTATTGTTACAAAGAAATCAGGTTGTTATTGTTGTGAGCCGTCTGTTCAGAGGCTCCTACGTTGTCATACTGTTAACTGGGTTCAGATCACAAGTTGTACGGTGTGATTGGTGTGGCTGGTATGAGTCTTACCCGGGATTCAAAATCCTTCCTTATTGTGTACGCTCGTCCGGGCACAGTATCCTAACTGAGGCTTGGAGGAGGGTCATAGGGGGAGGAGCCAGTGCACACCACCTGATCCTAAAGCTTTATTTTTGTGCCCTGTCTCCTGCGGAGCCGCTAATCCCCATGGTCCTGACGGAGTCCCCAGCATCCACTACGGACTACGAGAAATAGATTTATCGGTAAGTAAAATCTTATTTTTGGAACCTCAACATTTTTGTTCTCCATATTTTAATAGGCACAACTAAAAGGCACCTCAGGTAAACAATGGAGATGGATGGATACAAGCATACTTATGGATGGACGAGCGACTGCCGACACAGAGGTAGCTACAGCCGTGGACTACCGTACTGTGTCTGCTGCTAATATAGACTGGATGATAAGGAGATGAAATTTATATATATATATATATATATATATAATATCACTAGTACTGCAGCCGGACAGGTATATATATTTATTATGTAATGACTGATGACGGACCTGCTGGACACTGTCAGCTCAGCAGCACCGCAGACTGCTACAGTAAGCTACTATAGTAGTATGTATAAAGAAGAAAGAAAAAAAAAAAACCACGGGTAGGTGGTATACAATTATGGATGGACGAGCGACTGCCGACACAGAGGTAGCTACAGCCGTGGACTACCGTACTGTGTCTGCTGCTAATATAGACTGGATGATAATGAGATGAAATCAATATATATTATATCACACTAGTACTGCAGCCGGACAGGTATATATATTTATTATGTAATGACTGATGACGGACCTGCTGGACACTGTCAGCTCAGCAGCACCGCAGACTGCTACAGTAAGCTACTATAGTAGTATGTATAAAGAAGAAAGAAAAAAAAAACCACGGGTAGGTGGTATACAATTATGGATGGACAAGCGACTGCCGACACAGAGGTAGCTACAGCCGTGGACTACCGTACTGTGTCTGCTGCTAATATAGACTGGATGATAATGAGATGAAATCAATATATATATATATATAATATCACTAGTACTGCAGCCGGACAGGTATATATATTTATTATGTAATGACTGATGACGGACCTGATGGACACTGTCAGCTCAGCAGCACCGCAGACTGCTACAGTAAGCTACTATAGTAGTATGTATAAAGAAGAAAGAAAAAAAAAACCACGGGTAGGTGGTATACAATTATGGATGGACGAGCGACTGCCGACACAGAGGTAGCTACAGCCGTGGACTACCGTACTGTGTCTGCTGCTTATATAGACTGGATGATAATGAGATGAAATCAATATATATATATATATATATATAATATCACTAGTACTGCAGCCGGACAGGTATATATATTTATTATGTAATGACTGATGACAGACCTGCTGGACACTGTCAGCTCAGCAGCACCGCAGACTGCTACAGTAAGCTACTATAGTAGTATGTATAAAGAAGAAAGTAAAAAAAAAAACACGGGTAGGTGGTATACAATTATGGATGGACGAGCGACTGCCGACACAGAGGTAGCTACAGCCGTGGACTACCGTACTGTGTCTGCTGCTAATATAGACTGGATGATAATGAGATGAAATCAATATATATTATATCACACTAGTACTGCAGCCGGACAGGTAGATATATTTATTATGTAATGACTGATGACGGACCTGCTGGACACTGTCAGCTCAGCAGCACCGCAGACTGCTACAGTAAGCTACTATAGTAGTATGTATAAAGAAGAAAGAAAAAGAAAAAAAAACCACGGGTAGGTGGTATACAATTATGGATGGACGAGCGACTGCCGACACAGAGGTAGCTACAGCCGTGGACTACCGTACTGTGTCTGCTGCTAATATAGACTGGATGATAATGAGATGAAATCAATATATATTATATCACACTAGTACTGCAGCCGGACAGGTATATATATTTATTATGTAATGACTGATGACGGACCTGCTGGACACTGTCAGCTCAGCAGCACCGCAGACTGCTACAGTAAGCTACTATAGTAGTATGTATAAAGAAGAAAGAAAAAAAAAACCACGGGTAGGTGGTATACAATTATGGATGGACGAGCGACTGCCGACACAGAGGTAGCTACAGCCGTGGACTACCGTACTGTGTCTGCTGCTAATATAGACTGGATGATAATGAGATGAAATCAATATATATTATATCACACTAGTACTGCAGCCGGACAGGTAGATATATTTATTATGTAATGACTGATGACGGACCTGCTGGACACTGTCAGCTCAGCAGCACCGCAGACTGCTACAGTAAGCTACTATAGTAGTATGTATAAAGAAGAAAGAAAAAAAAAACCACGGGTAGGTGGTATACAATTATGGATGGACGAGCGACTGCCGACACAGAGGTAGCTACAGCCGTGGACTACCGTACTGTGTCTGCTGCTAATATAGACTGGATGATAATGAGATGAAATCAATATATATTATATCACACTAGTACTGCAGCCGGACAGGTATATATATTTATTATGTAATGACTGATGACGGACCTGCTGGACACTGTCAGCTCAGCAGCACCGCAGACTGCTACAGTAAGCTACTATAGTAGTATGTATAAAGAAGAAAGAAAAAAAAAACCACGGGTAGGTGGTATACAATTATGGATGGACGAGCGACTGCCGACACAGAGGTAGCTACAGCCGTGGACTACCGTACTGTGTCTGCTGCTAATATAGACTGGATGATAATGAGATGAAATCAATATATATATATATATAATATCACTAGTACTGCAGCCGGACAGGTATATATATTTATTATGTAATGACTGATGACGGACCTGATGGACACTGTCAGCTCAGCAGCACCGCAGACTGCTACAGTAAGCTACTATAGTAGTATGTATAAAGAAGAAAGTAAAAAAAAAACACGGGTAGGTGGTATACAATTATGGATGGACGAGCGACTGCCGACACAGAGGTAGCTACAGCCGTGGACTACCGTACTGTGTCTGCTGCTAATATAGACTGGATGATAATGAGATGAAATCAATATATATTATATCACACTAGTACTGCAGCCGGACAGGTAGATATATTTATTATGTAATGACTGATGACGGACCTGCTGGACACTGTCAGCTCAGCAGCACCGCAGACTGCTACAGTAAGCTACTATAGTAGTATGTATAAAGAAGAAAGAAAAAGGAAAAAAACCACGGGTAGGTGGTATACAATTATGGATGGACGAGCGACTGCCGACACAGAGGTAGCTACAGCCGTGGACTACCGTACTGTGTCTGCTGCTAATATAGACTGGATGATAATGAGATGAAATCAATATATATTATATCACACTAGTACTGCAGCCGGACAGGTAGATATATTTATTATGTAATGACTGATGACGGACCTGCTGGACACTGTCAGCTCAGCAGCACCGCAGACTGCTACAGTAAGCTACTATAGTAGTATGTATAAAGAAGAAAGAAAAAAAAACCACAGGTAGGTGGTATACAATTATGGATGGACGAGCGACTGCCGACACAGAGGTAGCTACAGCCGTGGACTACCGTACTGTGTCTGCTGCTAATATAGACTGGATGATAATGAGATGAAATCAATATATATTATATCACACTAGTACTGCAGCCGGACAGGTAGATATATTTATTATGTAATGACTGATGACGGACCTGCTGGACACTGTCAGCTCAGCAGCACCGCAGACTGCTACAGTAAGCTACTATAGTAGTATGTATAAAGAAGAAAGAAAAAAAAAACCACGGGTAGGTGGTATACAATTATGGATGGACGAGCGACTGCCGACACAGAGGTAGCTACAGCCGTGGACTACCGTACTGTGTCTGCTGCTAATATAGACTGGATGATAATGAGATGAAATCAATATATATTATATCACACTAGTACTGCAGCCGGACAGGTATATATATTTATTATGTAATGACTGATGACGGACATGCTGGACACTGTCAGCTCAGCAGCACCGCAGACTGCTACAGTAAGCTACTATAGTAGTATGTATAAAGAAGAAAGAAAAAAAAGACCACGGGTAGGTGGTATACAATTATGGATGGACGAGCGACTGCCGACACAGGTAGCTACAGCCGTGGACTACCGTACTGTGTCTGCTGCTAATATAGACTGGATGATAGTGAGATGAAATCAATATATATATATATAATATCACTAGTACTGCAGCCGGACAGGTATATATATTTATTATGTAATGACTGATGACGGACCTGCTGGACACTGTCAGCTCAGCAGCACCGCAGACTGCTACAGTAAGCTACTATAGTAGTATGTATAAAGAAGAAAGAAAAAGAAAAAAACCACGGGTAGGTGGTATACAATTATGGATGGACGAGCGACTGCCGACACAGAGGTAGCTACAGCCGTGGACTACCGTACTGTGTCTGCTGCTAATATAGACTGGATGATAATGAGATGAAATCAATATATATATATATAATATCACTAGTACTGCAGCCGGACAGGTATATATATTTATTATGTAATGACTGATGACGGACCTGCTGGACACAGTCAGCTCAGCAGCACCGCAGACTGCTACAGTAAGCTACTATAGTAGTATGTATAAAGAAGAAAGAAAAAAAAAACCACGGGTAGGTGGTATACAATATTATATATATATTATATACAATTATATATATATATATATATATTAAACTGGTGGTGACTGGTGGTCAGGTCACTGGTCACACTATCAGCAACTTGCAAGTAGTACTCCTAAGCAGACAATCACAATATATATTATACTGGTGGTCAGTGTGGTCACAATGGCAGTGTGGCACTCTGGCAGCAAAAGTGTGCACTGTACGTTATATGTACTCCTGAGTCCTGCTCTCAGACTCTAACTGCTCCCCACTGTCAGTGTCTCCCCCACAAGTCAGATAATATACAGTCACACTATCTATCACTTCAGCAAGTAACTAGTACTCCTCCTAATGCTCCCCAAAATTACTACTGTGTCTCTCTCTACTGTCTCACTCTCTTCTCTATAAACGGAGAGGACGCCAGCCACGTCCTCTCCCTATCAATCTCAATGCACGTGTGAAAATGGTGGCGACGCGCGGCTCCTTATATAGAATCCGAGTCTCGCGATAGAATCCGAGCCTCGCGAGAATCCGACAGCGGGATGATGACGTTCGGGCGCGCTCGGGTTAACCGAGCAAGGCGGGAAGATCCGAGTCGCTCGGCCCTGTGTTAAAAATCATGAAGTTCGGGCGGGTTCGGATTCCGAGGAACCGAACCCGCTCATCCCTAGTAGGAGCTTCTGGTTCCAGATCAGAAGCACAGCCTCATCCAAGCTGCGGAGTCTCTGTAGCTACCGGTGCGCTGTCTGTAAAGCATGGTGAGTGATGTGTTATGGGAGGAGGGCCACATGCTGCGTTCCTTCCCACAGTCCTACCAGCCCTGCCCCGTTAATTCCGTAATTGCGCATGTGCTGTCCATATTCTATGGGGGGGCCGCTGTGGAATCCGGGAGCTGCACTCCAGTTTGTAGGGCAGCCTTTAAATGCAGGAGGGTAAGCAAGTCTGACCCAGCAGCCTCCCTCACACACATGACCCAGCCCTGCACCCAACAATCTCCCTCACACGCATGACCCAGCCCTGCACCCACTAACCTCCCTCACACCCATTATGCCCCAGCCCTGCACCCAGCATCCTCCCTCACACACATGACCCAGTCCTGCACCCACTAACCTCCCTCACACCCATTATGCCCCAGCCCTGCACCCAGCAGCCTCCCTCACACACATGACCCAGCCCTGCACCCAGCAGCCTCCCTCACACCCATTATGCCCCAGCCCTGCACCCAGCAGCCTCCCTCACACACATGACCCAGTCCTGCACCCAGCAGCCTCCCTCACACCCATTATGCCCCAGCCCTGCACCCAGCAGCCTCCCTCACACACATGACCCAGTCCTGCACCCACTAAACTCCCTCACACCCATTATGCCCCAGCCCTGCACCCAGCAGCCTCCCTCACACACATGACCCAGCCCTGCACCCACTAACCTCCCTCACACCCATTATGCCCCAGCCCTGCACCCAGCATCCTCCTTCACACACATGACCCAGTCCTGCACCCACTAAACTCCCTCACACCCATTATGCCCCAGCCCTGCACCATACCCTCCAACATTTTACACATAAAAATCGGTACGAATTAGAAAATGGAAGTTTGGAGAGCCAAAAATCGGTACAGATCATAAAAAAAGGTACTGTACCTGCTAAAAAGGTACAGTTGGAGGGTATGCTGCACCCAGCAATCTCCCTTAAACAAATATGCTCCAGCCCTGCACCCTCACACATATATGACCCAGCCTGGCACCCAGTAACCTAACCTCCCTCAAACATATATATACCCATGCCCTGCGCCAGTGACCTCACTCTTTCTCTGTATTGGTAGCTGCATTGGAGCGCGGTCTGCCTAAATCCAGCTCTGACTGACTTGGAGCTGGAGGGGGCAGGGCTACCAGCCGGAGTGTGAGAGAAGAGCAGCCAGCAGCAGCAGCTATGAGGTGCTGACTTCTCCTGGGGCCTGGCTGGAACTGCACATAGTAAGCCTGGAGTGCACAGACACACCCCTCCTCTCCTTACACACTAGAGAATGTCAGGGCTCCGGTGCACAAGCACATAGATGTGGGTAACTTCCTGGAGGCAGGAAAATCCTCTCTCTGCCGGCTGCTACTTTCTGCGCCAGGCCCCGCTGCTGGTGTCTCCTCCACAGACTGCCCCGCCCCTGACTCTCTCTGTGCACTGCAGAATGGCTACTGCACCGCTACTGACAACATGTGGTGGCCGGTGTTTAGGTGACAGGACGTCAAGCATCGTGACATCATGCCATCCTCAGGGATTTCCGCACTCCACACAGTCTGGATTTTTCACTGCGCTCTCCTCCCTGCAGACGACACACGCCGCCGCGGTCGGACTGAGCACAAAGGGGCAGGAGAGGCGCAAGCTGCGCTCTCCTCCCCTGTCACACACAGCAGCGGGTGGCCGGGCCGGATCAGTTGGCTTTGCAGTCCTTATACGGCCCGCGGGCCGGAGGTTGCCCACCCCTGCTATAGAGCATCACATATGCTGATCAATATTCAGCACTGGGACATCTTTATAAGGATAAAGCAGCCTGTATATAGATGTTATTATTTGTTAGCACCAGCTCAAATCATACCTTAATGTGGGAGACAGATGGCGTAAGAGAGAGAGACAGTGGCAAAGAAAATGGAGGAAGTTAACGGACTATTTCCTTTACCTGTGTGCTCTTAAGAAGGCCAGCCCACTATGTAAATTGCAGGAATATTTGGCACATTTCATGACAACGATCATCCAGTGTGTATAGAGGATAGATTCATTGGCACATGGCAGTGGTGGTTGGTCAGTGTGTACCATCAATTGATCTGCAGATCGATACCATCTATCTTTAAAAAAGTATGATCTCTTCTTATCCATACAGTTCCCGTTATATTTATATTTTTACATTTCATATTGTACAGTGTTGCTTCGCTTACAGATTCAGGGATTATTGCTAAATAAATATTCTCATTATACCCCGAAGCATGATGTTGTTTTTTAGATTAGCTTGATTACAGCCATGTAATGCCTAAGGGCTACATCCCCCAGAATCCCCGGCATGAGGCTGGCGCCATTTGGCAGTCATTATATCGAACTACACTAGTGCATGCCGGAGAACTACATTTCCCAGGATCCCCGGCGGCACACGTCCGTGACTACGGACCTCAGCGCCTGTCAAGACGGACTATTATATATATAGTTAAGAAAAATGAGAATCACAACATATGATTATGAGTAAAAGAATCATAGTTCACTATTACATAGAATGCAGAATACATTTCCCAAAATCCGTGGTGGGATCACGACGACTTCCGGTCACCGCACATTCGTACTACAGATATCCAAAGAAGAAGAAATTACTAGCGCTGGCTGCTCATATCATTACAAGAAACACAAGATAATGATATTTTAAAACTCCGAAGGCTTGTTTAAAAAATAATCACATTTATTACTAGCACACGATGAATATATCATATAAAACACAGTAAAAATAGGATTTTGATAACCTACCGGTAAATCCTTTTCTCGTAGTCCGTAGAGGATGCTGGGGTCCACTTTAGTACCATAGGGTATAGACAGTTCCGCAGGAGCCTTCGGCACTTTAAGACTTTTTAACTAGTGTGAACTGGCTCCTCCCTCTATGCCCCTCCTCCAGACCTCAGTATAGGAACTGTGCCCGAGGAGATGGACAACTTCGAGAGAAGAATTTACATTAACTAGGGCGAGATTCACACCAGCCCACACTCTACAGACATGCCGCATAAACATGGCCATAACATAACCCATGCTAACGAGCATGCACAACGTACCAGCCAACAGCTGTAAGAAAACATAACACATGAGAACTGTGTAAAACAATATGAATATAACTTTCACAGGAAAAAATGAGCACTGGGTGGGCGCCCAGCATCCTCTGCGGACTACGAGAAAAGAATTTACCGTTAGGTTATCAAAATCCTATTTTCTCTTACGTCCTAGTGGAAGCTGGGGTCCATTTTAGTACCATGGGGATGTACCAAAGCTCCCAGTACGGGCGGGAAAGTGCTAATGTTCCTGCAACACTGACTGACCAAATTGAAGGTCGTCAGCCGCCAAGGTGTCAAACTTGTAAAACTTAGCAAACGTGTTTGCACCTGACCAAGTAGCTGCTCGGCAGATCTGCAACGCCGAAACACCCCGGGCAGCCGCCCAGGAAGAACCCACTTTCCTCGTAGAGTGGGCCTTTACCGAAGTCGGTATTGGTAATCCTGCCTTAGAATGAGCATGCTGAATCGTACCTCTGATCCAGCGAGCAATAGTCTGCTTAGAAGCAGGACACCCAATCTTGTTGGGGTCATAAAGGACAAACAAGGCATCTGTTTTCCTTAACCGAGCCGTTCTTGTCACATAAGTCCTCAGGTCCCTGACGACATCCAAGGACTTTGAAACGGCTGAGGTGTCAGAAGCCACTGGCACCACCACAGGTTGGTTGATATGGAAAGAAGACACAACCTTTGGAAGAAAATGCTGACGCATCCGCAGTTCAGCTCTATCTTCGTGAAAAATCAAATAAGGACTATTGTGAGACAGAGCACCTGATTCAGACACACGTCTGCCTGATGCCAAGGCCAACAGCATGACCACTTTCCAAGTGAGAAACTTCAACTCCACCTCTTGCAGAGGTTCAAACCAGTCCGATTTAAGGAACTGCAACACCACATTAAGATCCCATGGAGCCGCAGGAGGCACAAAAGGAGGTTGGATGCGCAGAACACCCTTCACGAACGTCTGAACCTCAGGAAGGGAAGCCAAATGTTTCTGGAAGAAAATGGACAAAGCTGAAATTTGAACCTTGATAGACCCTAATCTCAATCCAGCATCCACACCCGCCTGTAGAAATAGGAGAAGCCATCCTAATTTAAACTCCACCGCAGGCGACTTCCTGGATTCACACCAAGAGACATATTTTCTCCAAATACGATAGTAATGCTTGGACGTTACCCCTTTCCTGGCCAGGATAAGTGTGGGAATGACTGCATTGGGAATACCCTTACGGGCTAGGATCTGGTGCTCAACAGCCATGCCGTCAAACGTAGCCACGGTAAGTCTTGATAAACTAATGGCCCCTGCTGAAGCAGGTCCTCGCGAAGAGGAAGAAGCCAAGGGTCTTCCAGGAGTAACTCCTGAAGATCCGGATACCAAGCCCTCCTTGGCCAGTCTGGAACAATGAGAATTGTCCGAACCCTCGTTCTCCTGACGATCTTTAGAACTCTTGGAATTAGAGGAAGTGGAGAGAACAGATACACTGACTGGAATACCCACTGGGTCACCAAGGCATCCACTGCTATTGCCTGTGGGTCTCTCGACCTGGAACAGTGTCGGAAGCTTCTTGTTGAGATGAGATGCCATCATGTCTACTTGAGGTACACCCCAATGACTTGTTACCTCCGCAAAGACTTCTTGGTGGAGGCCCCATTCCTCTGGATGGAGGTCGTGTCTGCTGAGGAAGTCTGCTTCCCAGTTGTCCACTCCCGGAATGAAGATTGCTGATAGAGCTCTTGCATATCTTTCTGCCCAGAGGAGTATTTTTGTCACCTCTGCCATTGCCGCTCTGCTTTTTGTTCCTCCCTGACGGTTTATGTGAGCTACTGCTGTCACATTGTCCGACTGGATCTGTATTGGTAGATCCTGAAGAAGATGCGTTGCTTGCTGAAGGCAGTTGTAAACGGCTCTCAACTCTAGAATGTTTATGTGAAGAAGCGTTTCTTGACTTGACCATCTTCCTTGGAAGCTTTCCCCTTGTGTGACTGCTCCCCAACCTCGGAGACTTGCATCCGTGGTCATCAGGACCCAGTTTTGAATCCCGAACTTGCGTCCTTCCAATAGGTGAGATGTTTGCAGCCACCACAGGGTTGAAATCCTGGCCTTCGTCGACAGTATAATCTTCTGATGCATGTGTAGATGCGATCCGGACCACTTGTCCAGTAGGTCCCACTGGAACACCCTGGCATGGAATCGGCCAAATTGTAGAGCCTCGTAGGCCGCTACCATTTTTCCCAGCAGGCGGATGCATTGATGAACTGACACGCATGCTGGCTTCAGAACTTGTTTGACCATCGCCTGGATCTCCAGAGCCTTCTCCAATGGAAGGAAAACTCTCTGCACCTCGGTGTCTAGTATCATTCCCAGAAATTATAATCTCTTCGTTGGTTTCAACTGTGATGTTGGAAAGTTTAAGATCCACCCGTGCTGTTGAAGCACCAACAGGGACAGAGCAATGTCCTGCACTAACTTTTTTTTTGACCTCGCCTTTATGAGGAGATCATCCAGGTACGGAATAATGTTGACTCCTTTCTTTCAAAGGATTACCATCATCTCCATTACATTGGTGAACACCCTCTTAGCCGTGGAGAGTCCGAAAGGTAATGTTTGGAACTGGTAGTGGCAGTCCTGCACCGCAAACCTCAGGTATGCCTGATGTGGAGGGTAGATGGGAACATGTAAGTAAGCATCCTTGATGTCCACCGACACGAGAAATTCCTTTTCTTACAAGCTGGAGATCACTGCTCTGAGAGACTCCATCTTGAACTTGAACCGTTTTAAAAACAGATTTAGAGACTTCAGGTTCAGAATCGGTCTGACCAAGCCATCCGGCTTCGATACCACAAATAGGCTTGAATAAAACCCTTTTCCCTGTTGTAACTCGGGAACCAAGGAAATTACCTTGTCTTGACACAATTTGTGTATTGCGCTTAACACGTTTGACCTGTCTTGGACAGAAACTGGTATGGCTGATTTGAAAAAACCGCATGGGGGAAGATCCTGAAATTCCAACCTGTAACCCTGGGATACTATTTGTAACACCCAAGGATCTAGATCCAAACAAATCCAGATTTGGCTGAAGAATAGTAAGCATGCCCCCTCCCGGTCGGACTCCCACATGGGAGCCCCAGCGTCATGCTGAGTTTTTTGCAGCAGCAGTTGCTGGCTTCTGTTCTTGCGAACTAGCCGGCGTTGTAGGCTTTCTACCTCTACCTCAACCTCTTCCTGCAAAGAAGGGGCTGCCTTTTGTCTTTTTGTACTTGTTGGGCCGAAAGAACTGCATGGTATGAGAATGATACCCCTTTTTAGGGGGAGCAGATGCGGAAGGCAAAAATGCAGACTTGCCCGATGTAGTCGTGGGAATCATGGCATCCAGCTTGTCACCAAAAAGGGCCTCCCCGTTATAAGGGAGTGCCTCAATATTTCTCTTTGATTCAGCATCCGCATTCCAGTGGCGAATCCATAAAGCCCTGCGGCCTGAAATCGCCATACCCGTGGCTCTGGAACTCAGCAAACCAACATCCTTCATAGCTTCAACAAAATACCCTGCCGCATCTTTGATGTGGCTGAGGATTAGGAGCACTTCATCCCTATCCACAGTGTCAATATTAACCATTAAATTGTCTGCCCATTTTTCTACCGCGTTACCCACCCACGCACCAACAATGGCGGGCCTGAGCAGCGTACCGTTAGCAATATATATGGATTTTAAAGTTGTCTCTAACTTACGGTCAGCAGGATCTTTTAAAGAAGCTGACCCTGGGGCAGGCAAAATTATTTTTTTAGCCTAGAACCTGATGTGTCTACCACTGGGGGCGTCACCCACTTGCGCCTGTGCTCCACAGGGAATGGGTACGCAACCGGTATCCTTCTGGGAATAGTGAATTTCTTTTCAGGGTTAGACCAGGCGTCTTCAAAAAAAATTATTCAGATCATTTGACGGAGGAAAAGTTATCTCCTGTTTTTTATTTAATCTAAAATAATCTTTTTCCACAGGTGTAGGGGTAGTATCAGTAAACTCTGACACCTCTTTGATAGCAACAATCATACACTGTATGCTCTTGGCCAATTTGGGGTCTACCCCTCTCAAGTCCCCAGTGTCGGCATCCGTGTCGGAGTCCGTGTCAGTGTCCCCCTTCATTATTTGGGCAAGGGACCTCTTGTGGGAACTGGAGGGGACGCGAGTAGATTAACTGGATGCATCAGCAAACAGGGCATCCTCCACAGACTGCCTCCAATAAACTGTCTCCGCTCAGAGTCTGAGAATTTTTGTACTAACATAGAAATATTACTTTGCAACCTTTTCACCCACTCCGGCTCTCTTTGGGAAGGAAGTGCATCTAAAATGGGCTCCTCAGGTGAAGACTCCCCCCCGACTTCTGACATGTGACACGCGTGTACACACACACGCACACACAGACCCCTTTCACACAGGAGCTATCGGGGGCAGACCCACAGAGAAGTCTGTTAGAGAGAAACACAAGGGATTTGCCAGTCCACACCCAGCGATCTTATATATTGTGCAGCACACACTATAAACGCTTATCACCATTTGATATAACTATAATACATATATATATATATATATATATAAAATATCTTTAAATGCTCCTTCCCTTGTATGACCACTGGTACTTGCAGTAGCCATGGCAGAGAAGAGCAGCGTGGATCCTCACAGCGGCATCTGCAGGAGAAAATGGCGCTCTGGTGAGTGAATTGGATGCCTGAGGAGAAGCTCCGCCCTCTAGCAATGGCGCGTTTCCCTCAGAACAGGGGAATCTTTATACTGACCCCCGGGGGTCCCCACTGGTGGGGAATACACTTATTTAGCCAGGATAGAAAAGGTTTCATGCTGCTCAGAGCACGCTTCCCCCCTGCACGCTCTGCACCTGCTGAGAGAAATGGCGCGCAGCGTCCCCGCTGCGCTGTTACCTTATAAGCCACAACGATGACCGGAGGACCTTCTCTGCCGGACTCCGGTAAAATACTCACCCGTCTTCTTTCTTCTGGCTCTGTTAGGGGGTGGCGGTAGTGCTGCGGGAGTGAATGTGAGCCATGTTTGAGCTGTGTTCAGTACCCTCAGGAGCTAATGGTGTCCTGTCAGCGGAAGTAGAACCATTAAACTAATTGAGAAGTTGGTTCTATCTTCCCCCCCTAAGTCCCACGAAGCAGGGAAGCTGTTGCCAGCAATTTCTCTGTAAAACAAAAAACCTAACAAAGTCTTTACTAGCAAAGCTCTGTAGAGCCCCACTAGAGGGGCATAGAGGGAGGAGCCAGTTCACACTAGTTAAAAAGTCTTAAAGTGCCAAAGGCTCCTGCGGAACCGCCTATACCCCATGGTACTAAAATGGACCCCAGCATCCTCTAGGACGTAAGAGAAATATATTATGCCACATAAAAGCCTGTATAAAAAAATTAATGATTTAAAATCCATATAGCTGGCTAGGAAACACTCAGGACTAATGTCACTGGATATGACCATCAATTAATCGGTTAATTAGCATAAATCCGATCGTTTTAGCAATCATGAGGTGGTTACCAGTGATCCAAGTGCAGATTTTGTCCACCTCATAGATGTCTGGAAAGCTTTTTGTCCCTAATAGGTGTTTGTAAAACTCCAGATGGGTGGATGCTGCAGTAGAAAGTCCAGTCTTTTGCACAGGAATGTCCAATAAGTGCCAGCAGAGTAGTGGATATCAAAACAGGCAGGAAGGCTCAACGCGTTTCGCTGGTTTGTATAGTCCAGCTTCCTCAGGAGCAAGTGTATCATGGCTTGGTGTGAAACCTTTTTATACCTGATTTGAGTGGCATGACTAATTGCTTAGAAAATTAAAATACAAGCCATTCGAAAAAACATATTAAAATATAAAGTATTAAAGTCTTTATTGGTCCCAAATAGTATAAACAATAAAGAAGATATAAAACGATTGTGTGAAAGTGTTAAAAATAACCTTTAAATTTTGTTATAGTCTGTGGAGCTCGATCATGTGAACATACAAGTCACATGACAGGACACCTGACCAATAGTGTTAGTATACATGTGGTCATGTGGTGTATTACACCAACCGGGAATCCGGACTGTAGCAGGCAACAGAATGATGCATTATCCAGTGTCCGGTCAAGTGATCCATCCGACCAACCCCATGAGTCACGTGACCGGACAAAGGTCCACGGCAAAAGTGTATCCCGGCAGCCGGAGTGACGTATCGCTGTCCGGTCATGTGATTGCATATCACGTGACCTGACTCCCATCTAAAGGTACTACAGATATCCAACTGTGGACTACATTTCCCAAAATCCTTGGCGGGATCATGACGACTTCCGGTCACCGCACATTTGCACTACAAACGTCCAACTACATTTCCCAGAACCAATTAGAAGATTCTGGGCACTTCCAGTTTCCAAAAAAACAGACAAAGAGGAAGGGGGTGCAAATCCCCACCCCTAAATTCCCTTCCGCACACTGAAAATTACCTGTAACCATCCCTGAACCTATCTGGTAATAAAATTCAGAGAATTAGTCACAAATGTTTGCAAACACATGTTTAGCTGCTGGCCACTTCACGACTTCTCTGATACAGCAGTCCTAGCACTACTTGATAGCAGTGCCCACATAGGGCCATGTAATTTGTCACAGTAGGCCTCATGATAAAGGCTATTACTAAAACACTTCCAGACAGAGAGCTAACTTACCCGGGAGCCACCCCCAGGATCTCCCATTGGCACTACAAGGAACAGCATGCCTTCCAAATGCTGCTCCCATTCAATGCCTCTTGCACACAAGCAGACAAACAATTTGGAAGCTGCTCAATCATACCTGGAGGTAATTTTATATCAGGTGCTGGAAGGCGCTCTCCTCCCCTGTCACATACAGCAGCGGGTTGCCGGGCCGGATCAGTTGGCTTTGCAGGCCTTATACGGCCCGTGGGCCAGAGGTTCCCCACCCTTCCTCTAAACGCATTGGCTTAAGGAGACATTGCTTTGGTGGACCCCTTTCTGGGACTCTGAGGGAAGGTAGGACTTGGTTCTTTTTCGTACATTTACTATCTTTAGAGACTAAATAGCCGGCAATTTTTTTGGTCCCCATTTTTTTGGTCCCCTTCCTCCAGAGGTGACTATATCCACTGAACAATTGTTTTTTATGAAATTTTTCATGAACTTTTTACTTATTTGTATTTAATAAATTTCGATTTTATCATAACCTGGACAAAGACCATTGATGTTAAAGAAACCGCTATATGAGGATCCATGCAGCCTAAATTGTGAGTGTGAGGTACGCATTTGCCTACCGACAATGTAAAGAAACCATGATGTGTATCAACATGCCTTTTGCCTATGTAAGTTAGGTGTGTTGACCTTAACACTATTGGCTTTTTGAAGAATTACCTAGCGTCAATCCATCTGACCAGTTTAGTTACAGTTCAAAGATACCTTTATGAGTGTCCATACACCCTTGCTTAAGTAAGTTAGGTGTGTTTATTATACAGGATCTTCTTTTCAAATAAAGAACCCGTTTTATATCTACTCCAGATTTTGATTTTGGCAAAATCACATCTCAAAGATACCTTTATGAGTATTCATACACCCTTGCTTGTGTAAGTTAGGTGTGTTTATCCTACAAGATCTCTGTTCATATTAAGAATTGGATTCATATCTGCTTCATATTTTGCTTATGACACAAAGATACCTCTCTATGCTTTCATTTTCCACTTACTTTGTAAGTAAGGTATGATAGCCAGAACAGAGGAGATTTTGTAATTATATTAATCCTGATACCATAACAGTGCTACACATTGCGTATTTTGTGTTGTATCTCCCATATATTCCAGAGGGTCCATTCTAACACCTGTAGTGGAACATCCCAGGATACCAATTTCGACACATCCAATATAGCTAAGTATATTAGCTTTTTTTCATATATTCCCTCTATTTTCATCTGCAGTGGTGCCATCTTCTCCACAAACCCACTATTTCCTCTTTACTTGAATTTTTGGACCAATTTGGGATAGGTCCATAAGTGGATATAGAAGGTAGGACCGTCTTACAGGAAGCGCCACAAAGGACTTCTACAAAATCTTGACTGATCTGCAGATCAAACAGTCCCTGAAAACTCACCTCTTCAGACAAGCCTAGCAAATTCCAGACCCACCCACATAACCTTCAGTGCTTCCCTATCTAATTACATCCTCTCTGTACAGTACACATAACCTCATATATGTTGTCTTTCTTTACTCTCATTCCCTCCTGACCCTTGGCCATCATTGCTTGGTGACCATATCATACAACCCATTAAGATCCTAGCAATCTGGTGGACCATTATGCAATAGATAGCATCTATCCTTGTGTATCAATGCCTATTTCCCTATAGATTGTAAGCTTGCGAGCAGGGCCTTCCTACCTCTATGTCTGTCTGTTTTTTACCCAGTTTTGTTCTATTACTGTTGTTCTAACTGTAAAGCGCAACGGAATATGCTGCGCTATATAAGAAACTGTTAATAAATAAATATATCTTTAGGTGTGTACCCACCTTATGTGTGCAGTCGCTTGGCTTTGCGAAGCCACGAGTGAGTGTCACGGTAATATCCCAGCAGCTGCGCCATTGGAATATTTGCGCATAGGCGCTGCGTACACATTGACAGCCATGGAGGCATTAGCGTGCATTTCTGGATCAGGCCCTTTGTTCGCACAGTCAATATCGTATTCACAATATATAGAGTGTGGGACACTGAAAACCCCTGATTCTCAGATTACTGTATATCCCCCGCCTGTAGAACACAGCAGTTACCCACCTGAGTGTAAAGGAGGAGGCTGTGGTTGGTGACTTGCTTTGTGCGTACAATAAATTGTCATCAAGGGAAGAGATTCAGTTTTTGGTTTTGAAGTGTTTTCCACATAAATAAATAGGAACATTTTCTGACGTTTTGTGAATATTGCTAATTCATTTTTAGATATTTCAAATATTATATATTAATGGCCTTAAAAGTATTTTTTTTTAAATCAAGCTGTTTGTTAATGTTTTATAATGTAAGCTGAAGGATTTCCTGCATGCCTGCTGCCGTCGCTGTGTCCTCTGCTGATATCAGCATGCTGTCATTCTCCAGTGCAAACAGCAGTGTCTACTGTCCTAGGACAACACAATCACTCTTTCCAGTCTTTTTAAAACATGTTTGAAACCCAGAAAATGAAACTAAAAATATATATATATATTTTTTTTTAATTATGTATTCAGTTCCTACAAAAAGGCCAGGAAATCTCCATATTCTGACGAAGACCCTGGCTTGGCACTTCCCCAAAACGGAGGTGACACACCTCCATTGTGGGAAATGGTGGCCATCGCCACCCCCTCCCCACCTACAAACAGCTGCAGACTGTCAATCACTGACAGTCTGCAGCTCAGGGCTAGCTCGAGGCACGTTCCTTAGGAGCGGCCGAACCTGGGCGCCAGACTCCTAAGGGCTGCCATCAGCCAGCCCGTCATACAACTCCAATATTGCGCCAGGTCATCAGCCAATCAGATCGCGAACCACAGTAGCTCCCGATTGGCTGCCTGACTGCGAGCTTTGATTAACTCACGAACTGGCACCTGACTTGACCGACGCCGGAGACTGGAGACCCTCTTAGCAGCGGAGGCAGCCACAGCGGGAACAGCAGAGGTGGCGATGGCGGTGTGCAGAACTGCTTGGGCTGGGAGCATCTGTGTATCTGGCACTGGGGGTATACATGTATCTGGTGCTGGGGGCATATCAGTATCTGGCACTGGGGGTATCTAGCGCTGTGGGCATGTGTATCTGGCACTGTGGGCATATGTGTATCTGGCACTGTGGGCATATGTGTATCTGGCACTGCTGGGGGCATATGTGTAACTGGCACTACTGGGGGCATACTGTATGTGTATCTGGCACTGGGGGCATATTTGTATCTGGCACTACTGCGGCATATGTTTATCTGGCACTGTGGGGGCATATGTGTATCTGGCACTGTGGGCATATGTGTATCTAGCACTGTGGGGGCATATAATGTGTATCTGGCACTGTGGGGGCATATAATGTGTATTTGGCACTGCTGGGGGCATATACTGTAGTGTGTATCTGGAACTGTGGGGGGCACATAATGTGTATATGACACTGTGGGGGGCATATAATGTGAATCTGGCACTGCACTGTGGGGGCATATCATATTTATTTGGCACTGTGGGGGCATATTATGTGTATCTGGCACTGCACTGCTGGGGGTATATGTGTATCTGGCACTATTGGGGGCATATGTGTATCCAGCACTGCACTATTGGGGGCATATGTGTATCTGGCACTGCACTATTGGGGCATATGTGTATCTGACACTATACTGAGGACTTTATGTAATAGTAGGGGAGGAAAATATATATATTTATAGATTGATAAGGGAGTGACTCAAAATTTCTCTCTCAGGGTGCTAGTAGGCCTGGAGCCGGCCCTGCTGCAGCTGTAGTTCATCCAGTGATGCAGGACCCGTACTGTACATGTACAGTATGGTCTGGCCATGTGCAAAGCATATTAACTTTCTAGCTGTAGCAGCTTCTTTGACCGCAGCTCTTTATTGTTCTAGGAACAGGGTCTATGATCCGATGTATAAAGCTGGGTACACACTGTGCCGACACGTTGGTCGAGCCACCATCGCGCCGAGTAAGCGGCCATACCACATAAGTATATACACTTACCGCTTGGCTGCTCTATGTTACGTCCTGACGTCACAGATGGGTAGGCATTTGAATTTGCCTGTCCAGCACTGACTTCAATCCCTGCAGCAAGTATACTGGTGGTCGGCAAACCATCCATATACCACTGCCAGATGCGCCAATATATCTGCAGATATATCGGCTCTGCGGCACAAATGTCTTGCCACAGGTTGATCATTTTTCCTGTTGCAGATGGCCGTCCTAACTGTGGACCTTTCTAAGGTCATTTGTTCCTTAAAAAACCTGTCTGTCTTCCCAGTGTAAACTTTGTTATACAGGTAACATTATGCTTTATCCTCATTTGTTTTTCAGGATATATGACTATAGGCACTACAACCCAAACATTTAGCTCCTTATGGATCTATGAATTTTGTAGTTTAGTAAGGAAGGTTTCCTTGGCTTGTACAAAAGGTTGGAGAATACAGTCTAAATATACTGGCGGTAACTCAGATCTGATCGCTGGGCAGCAATTTTTGTCGCCACCAGGGGGAGTGGGTTTTATCTGTGCAGGTGTGTGTTCGCATGTGATTTTGTGCAGTCTTTGCGCAGCCCAGGACTTACCCAGCCGCTGCGAACATACAGTATCAGGCTGATGGGGACCGGATTTGACGTCAGACTCCCTCCCTGAAAATGCTTGATCTTGCCTGCGTTTTCCCCGCCCTGCAAATGCCTCGACACGCCAAAATACTCCCAGAAAACGATCAGTTGCCATCCACAAACGGCCTCTTCCTGTCTCCTTGCGAACACCCGTGCAAATTGATTTTTTGCACCATCCCATCGCAGGGCGCCGATGCCCATTGCAGCCGTGCGACGCGCCGGTGCAGTGCGGTGCATACGCAGTTCGGATCTGATCGCGCGCTGTACAAAAACACACAGCAGCGATCAGATCTGAATGACCCCCACTGATAGAGGCTGATAAATTGAGCATTTTCTAGAGATAATGATGGCAAAATTGGACCTTTGTCTACCTTAGGTACTAACATATAAAGTAAAGGTGTTATGGGGTGCGTTACAGTGAGTGTATCTGTATCTCAGGGGTACTGATCTGACAAATGTAACAACCAGCACTACTCCCCCAATACGTATGTACAAACCACAATGCAGGTGCCTTCCAGCCTGAAAGCAACTAGGTCAGGAATGTTTCAATGTTAATAATGTACAGCTGTATGTCTATTTAGTCTGCTTTTTCAGCACTGACCCTATGCTGATAAAATTGCTTATACCACTTATACATAGGTAGCATCCTAAATCCTTATATGCCCATATTTGTGAACCTGCTCTTTTTTTGATATTTAGTGTTACCATGTCTCTATGTCCCGCTGCCGCATTCTCTATTGGTCGCATTTTACTGTTCTGCTCGATACCAGGCTTTCAGGCTCATTCATTCAGTCCCTTCATTATAGTGGTTGGCAGTGCTGTTATATTGTTATAGGCCCTACACACTGGCCGATATTCCTCAAAGATATGAACGATCTCGTTCATTATTGAACGAGATATCGATCATATCTTTGAGTGTGGAGGCACCAGCGATGAACGATGCGCGGCCCTGCGCTCGTTCATCGCTGGTGCCCCGTCGGCTATTTGCCTGCACTTCAATGGAGCTTCACTCCCCCCGTCACTGCCTCTCCGCCGCCGGGTCGCCCGTCGGCCGTATCCGCCGTCGGGCAGCTCGGCGGCGGATCTTTATATGTGTGGGGCCCTTTAGAGGTTTACATCCTGATCTTGTTGCAATAACCACATCTTAGCGTATCACTTTGTTTCTTTGTAAATCACGTGGTTCTCGCGAGAACTGTGTCATCACCACGTAGTGTGAGATACTACTGGAGAAATGCCACCATGGACAGTATGGTGAAGGGATTTAACTGTGTTTTCTCATATCTCCCAATTTGTAGAGTCTCCTTTTCGGGACCTGGCATGCCGAAGGCATGGCTCCATCCAAAAGGGGGGTGGAGCCTCAGATAATGTGGGTAGAGCCTCAGATAAATGGGACAGGCCTCGTTTCCCGAGCCCCATTATCGTCACTTTGGGGGCGTGCTCAGCACTCACTGAGCAATGCTATCTGTTAATGCTCGGCAATACTCTCTGTTATATTGTTATTGGTTTACTTCCTGATCTTGTTGCCATAACCACACCTTAGCCCAGAGTTTACAAAAATCTGCCTAACAGTTCAGTTTTTAAGGCTACCCATGCTTGAGTCCAGATGGTTAAAAAAAATTGATTAAGGTAATAATTAAGTCACCTGTGCTCTTGCATGGATATCCTTAAAACCTGGATTGTAATGGTGACGTTTGGGAAATTCTACCTTAGCCACCTAGCTAAAAGCCAATCCCGGGTATCCCGGGAATCCCGGGATTGGCCATTTTTCAATCCCGATACCCGGGATTGAAAAAATAGCCCGGGATTGGCTTCCCTACTTGTCGCTATAAGTGGCGACAAACATATAAAGGTTATCTGGGCCTGTTGCACCCAAATTTGAAAACATTGACATAATTGTGGAGGTATTGTCCATACTAACCAATCAGATTCCAGCTAACATGCTATAGAGTATACTAGTAAATGATAGCTAGAAGATGGTTGGTTGCTATAGGCAGTATCTCCACTTGTCCTCTTTAGAAGGTTCGATACATCATCGCCTCAGGGCCTGAGACCTGGGGAGTTACTTATACCCCTTTCAGACCGCCAGCTATAAACACGGGTTATTGGCACATGAGCGCACATAACCCGTGTTCAGGTGCGGTCTGAAAGATACCAGGGGTAAAATACTGGGTCGAGCAACTCGGTATTTCAACCCTGGTAGCGAGCAGAGTTGAATCCGTGTTCAACCCGACTCGCTGTGCGGTGTTAATGGGAGCTGGGTCGATGCGACCCGTTCTACTGTTCACTGTGTATGCACGGGTGGCGCTTGAAGATCATGTGATCGCAAGTACTGTGTGTTTAAAAAAAATAAAAAATTAAACCGAGCAAAAACAAAACAAACATAGAGGAAATTACTCACTGTACAAATATACATGGCATTCATGGCACAGGAATGGTGACAATCACATATATAGGGGTCAATCCAATCAGGGTTGAGCTGTTCTCATGGAGAACTCACACATTTGCAATTTAATTCCAAATTTGAATTGATTTTCCAGAGCTGGGATGGGTACGTGGAGAATGATGTGGGATTGGTACATGGAGGAGCTGCATTGATGGGAGAGTGGTTTTAGAACTAGCAGATGAGAGGTAAAATCTTTTATACCAACTTTTTACAAACTTGTTTAAAACACTGAATAATCACTATACAGGCATTATTCTGCACCCCAAAGTGTTGGAAAGACTTGAATTCGATATAACACGCTTGCTTGCATTTTTCACACTTTATTAAAAGTGAAAAAATCAGCCATTTGACACCTTTTAAAAGTCTCCAGTTATTGCCTTAAGGACATAAACAGCCTTCTGTATGGTCCTGATATCTCAGCTGTCATTATTTGGGGTCCAGGAGAGTCTCCTCACTTTTTCATGCACTTATCCTGGGTCCCATCTTGCATAAAAATCGCACAACCTTGCTGTGAGTACTGCGACTTGGCATCTCCAGTTGGATCTTGCATTTCTCTGGTGCGCACATTGCTGCAATGTTTGTGATTTTCATTAGACAAACTCACTTTTGCAAACTCACAACTTATTGGACTGACTTCATAGAGAGAAGAAAAATGGCATTATATATCGAGATGAGCTACTTCACGTCACGAGCCCGGATCCAAGTCAGGCTCGGGTTTTCCCGCCTGACTCGGAAACCAGAACGAAGCAAAACGTCATCATCCTGCTGTCGGATTCTCGCAGGGTTTGGATTCCATATAAGGACTCGTGCGTCGCCGCCATTTTCACTTTGGCATTGGAGAGTGTAGAGAGAGGACGTGTCTCCATTCTCTCAGTGTCCTCAGTGTCCGTGTCTTGTGCTGCATCTGTCCAGTCACAGTGGTTGTGTCCTCTGCTGCTATATGTCCAGTGCTGCTGTATAGGGTGCTGTGTTGTGCTGCATCAGTTCAGTGGTGCTGTGTTGTGCTGCATCAGTTCAGTGGTGCTGTGTTGTGCTGCATCAGTGGTGGTCTATTGTGCTACATCAGTCCAGTCACAGTGGTGGTGTCCTCTGTTGGCATTTGTCCAGTGCTGCTGTATAAGTCCAGTCCCTTACAGTGTTGCTGTGTTTTCCTGCATCAGACCAGTGGTAGTGTCATGTGCATCAGTCAGTCCAGTGACCAATCACAGTGGTGTCCTTTGCTGCCATATGTCCAGTGCTGCTGTATAAATTCAGTCCATTGCAGTGGTGCTGTGTTGTCCTGCATCAGTCCAGTGGTGGTGTCCCTGTGCTGCCGTATATGTCCAGTGGTACTGCCGTATATGTCCAGTGGTACTGCCGTATATGTCCAGTGATCCTGCCGTATATATCCAGCGGTACTGCCGTATAGACAGAAAAAAGGTTTGTAGGCGCTGAGCAGGGTCGTGCAAATATAACACTGATAATGGCAGCCACTTGGTAAGGAGGCAGCCAGCCTCCTGAGAGTAAAACAACTTAGAGCAAACCACCAAGTAGGCGCACAGTACCAATGATGTTAATAAAAAAAAATGTATTGACATAAAAACAATAACAGACTCATTAAAAGACCACAACAATACACAGAGCATATAACTGAGGTATTATAAGCCTCTAATACACACATAAGATGTATTAATATGTGAAAGGGACGCTGAAATACGGGAGAGCCCGTCTCTGTAGGATAGGGTTAATCTCTCACATTAATTCCATATCAAACAGTTCAAATGGAAATGAAATCCTGCAAAATGATGTAATAAGCGTCTATGACCATAGAGGTGTCCAGATTTAAATACTGTTTCCTTGGAGCAAAATGTGAATAATAAACCAACCGATTGCTGTTACTCACTGAGACGTAGTGATCTCTTACTGCACGGGATAGGTAGTTGAGAAGCCGCTTGTTATCACCCTGTGCATGGGTGAGACATCCGTCAGCGGTGTATTCAGGTGAGAACCGTTCCCTTCAGTGCGGCACCAAGTGAGTGTATCAAACCACCGTGCAGATCCCCCAGCTTACTGAGCAACGCCCGGCCGGGCAAGGTGTAGCAGTGTTCCAAATGCAGGGGAAATTTGAGTGGGATGATTAGATCGCAGGCTGAATCATTCACCAGCAGCTTGTAACAGACGGCTGATAGCAATGAATGTTGCGCTCCATGGGACACTTAATGGTCAAATGTGGCCCTTTCTTCTGTACCCTCAACGCGTTTCTCCGCACCTCAGGCGGCTTCTTCAAGAGGCAGAGTGTTCTTCTCTGAGCACTATTTTGATTCTTTTATACCTTGTCCCATTAAAATCATTAGGAACAGGTGAGTATGGAGGCTCAACAGGTGCTTTGGAATCATAGCCTTCATACACAGATAACGTGTCACAGAGTTTTTAATTAGACATGGTCAGTTTAAAAAGCATTTTAAATTAAATCATAAGACTGTCAGTTTATCATAAATAAGAACAACATATATAAAAAACATTTCTGTTATGCGGATAGAATCACTATAATCCCATAAGGTTGCAGCCATACTAAAAATCTTTCTAGCAGCTGTAGCATTATAATTTAATAATCTCCAACACCTAAGTGGGGAAAAGGAGTATATGAGCATGTGTGCACATATGGTGGGTTAAGTACTATGTGTTATTAATAGCATATTATAGTAGACATTAAGTTTATTAGATCTTAATTTTATTATTTATTTATAAACATTTATACTGAGAAAGCCTATCATAAATCATGTGAAACAACATGTGTAAAAACATATCTACATAACACATCCCTTCATATTGCTATCTTTATGAGCTCAAATCTTAGTGTTATAACATGGGACAATGTGAATTATAGAGAAACTTAGCATATATAAACTAGAGATGAGCGGGTTCGGTTCCTCGGAATCCGAACCCCCCCCGAACTTCAGCCTTTTTACACGGGTCCGAGGCAGACTCGGATCTTCCCGCCTTGCTCGGCTAACCCGAGCGCGCCCGAACGTCATCATCCCGCTGTCGGATTCTCGCGAGGCTCGTATTCTATCGCGAGACTCGGATTCTATATAAGGAGCCGCGCGTCGCCGCCATTTTCACACGTGCATTGAGATTGATAGGGAGAGGACGTGGCTGGCGTCCTCTCCGTAAGAATAGATAGAGACACTTGAGTTGATTACTTAGTAATTTTGGGGAGCATTAGGGAGTACTCAGAGTGCAGAGTTTTGCTGATAGTTACTAGTGACCACCACCAGTTTTATTTATTATTTAATATAATCCGTTCTCTGCCTGAAAAAAAACGATACACAGTCACATACCATATCTGTGCTCAGCCTCAGTGTGCTGCATGATAATATCATCTATATGTATATCTGACTGTGCTGAGTGCTCACTGCTCACACAGCTGAATTGTGGGGGAGACTGGGGTGCAGTTATAGCAGGAGTACAGTGCACACTTTTGCTGCCAGTGTGACTGACCAGTGACCACCAGTATATTGTCTGTCTGAAAAAGTTAAACACTCCTGTGGTGTTTTTTTTTTTTTATTCTATAAACGCATTCTGCTGACAGTGTCCAGCAGGTCCGTCATTCATTATATTATATAAATATTTACCTGCAGTAGTGTTATTTTTTTTTGTTCATCTCTATCATCTTTATCATCTCTATATTAGCAGACGCAGTACGGTAGTCCACGGCTGTGGCTACCTCTGTGTCGTCAGTGCTCGTCCATAATTGTATACCTACCTGTGGTGGGGTTTTTTTTTATATCTTCTTCATACTAGTAGTTTAGGAGTCTGCTGACAGTGTCCAGCAGGTCCGTCATTATATTATATATACCTGCAGTAGTGATATATATATATATTTTTTATATCATTATCATCTCTATACTAGCAGACGCAGTACGGTAGTCCACGGCTGTAGCTACCTCTGTGTCGTCAGTGCTCGTCCATAATTGTATACCTACCTGTGGTGGGGTTTTTTTTTCTATCTTCTTCATACTAGTAGTTTAGGAGTCTGCTGACAGTGTCCAGCAGGTCCGTCATTATATTATATATACCTGCAGTAGTGATATATATATATTTTTTATATCATTATCATCTCTATACTAGCAGACGCAGTACGGTAGTCCACGGCTGTAGCTACCTCTGTGTCGTCAGTGCTCGTCCATAATTGTATACCTACCTGTGGTGGGGTTTTTTTTTCTATCTTCTTCATACTAGTAGTTTAGGAGTCTGCTGACAGTGTCCAGCAGGTCCGTCATTATATTATATATACCTGCAGTAGTGATATATATATTTTTTTTATATCATTATCATCTCTATACTAGCAGACGCAGTACGGTAGTCCACGGCTGTAGATACCTCTGTGTCGTCAGTGCTCGTCCATAATTGTATACCTACCTGTGGTGGGGTTTTTTTTTCTATCTTCTTCATACTAGTAGTTTAGGAGTCTGCTGACAGTGTCCAGCAGGTCCGTCATTATATTATATATACCTGCAGTAGTGATATATATATATTTTTTATATCATTATCATCTCTATACTAGCAGACGCAGTACGGTAGTCCACGGCTGTAGCTACCTCTGTGTCGTCAGTGCTCGTCCATAATTGTATACCTACCTGTGGTGGGGTTTTTTTTTCTATCTTCTTCATACTAGTAGTTTAGGAGTCTGCTGACAGTGTCCAGCAGGTCCGTCATTATATTATATATACCTGCAGTAGTGATATATATATATTTTTTATATCATTATCATCTCTATACTAGCAGACGCAGTACGGTAGTCCACGGCTGTAGCTACCTCTGTGTCGTCAGTGCTCGTCCATAATTGTATACCTACCTGTGGTGGGGTTTTTTTTTCTATCTTCTTCATACTAGTAGTTTAGGAGTCTGCTGACAGTGTCCAGCAGGTCCGTCATTATATTATATATACCTGCAGTAGTGATATATATATATTTTTTATATCATTATCATCTCTATACTAGCAGACGCAGTACGGTAGTCCACGGCTGTAGCTACCTCTGTGTCGTCAGTGCTCGTCCATAATTGTATACCTACCTGTGGTGGGGTTTTTTTTTCTATCTTCTTCATACTAGTAGTTTAGGAGTCTGCTGACAGTGTCCAGCAGGTCCGTCATTATATTATATATACCTGCAGTAGTGATATATATATTTTTTTTATATCATTATCATCTCTATACTAGCAGACGCAGTACGGTAGTCCACGGCTGTAGATACCTCTGTGTCGTCAGTGCTCGTCCATAATTGTATACCTACCTGTGGTGGGGTTTTTTTTTCTATCTTCTTCATACTAGTAGTTTAGGAGTCTGCTGACAGTGTCCAGCAGGTCCGTCATTATATTATATATACCTGCAGTAGTGATATATATATATTTTTTATATCATTATCATCTCTATACTAGCAGACGCAGTACGGTAGTCCACGGCTGTAGCTACCTCTGTGTCGTCAGTGCTCGTCCATAATTGTATACCTACCTGTGGTGGGTTTTTTTTTTCTATCTTCTTCATACTAGTAGTTTAGGAGTCTGCTGACAGTGTCCAGCAGGTCCGTCATTATATTATATATACCTGCAGTAGTGATATATATATATTTTTTATATCATTATCATCTCTATACTAGCAGACGCAGTACGGTAGTCCACGGCTGTAGCTACCTCTGTGTCGTCAGTGCTCGTCCATAATTGTATACCTACCTGTGGTGGGGTTTTTTTTTCTATCTTCTTCATACTAGTAGTTTAGGAGTCTGCTGACAGTGTCCAGCAGGTCCGTCATTATATTATATATACCTGCAGTAGTGATATATATATATTTTTTATATCATTATCATCTCTATACTAGCAGACGCAGTACGGTAGTCCACGGCTGTAGCTACCTCTGTGTCGTCAGTGCTCGTCCATAATTGTATACCTACCTGTGGTGGGGTTTTTTTTTCTATCTTCTTCATACTAGTAGTTTAGGAGTCTGCTGACAGTGTCCAGCAGGTCCGTCATTATATTATATATACCTGCAGTAGTGATATATATATATTTTTTATATCATTATCATCTCTATACTAGCAGACGCAGTACGGTAGTCCACGGCTGTAGCTACCTCTGTGTCGTCAGTCACTCGTCATCCATAAGTATACTAGTATCCATCCATCTCCATTGTTTACCTGAGGTGCGTTTTAGTTGTACCTATTAAAATATGGAGAACAAAAATGTTGAGGTTCCAAAAATAGGGAAAGATCAAGATCCACTTCCACCTCGTGCTGAAGCTGCTGCCACTAGTCATGGCCGAGACGATGAAATTCCATCAACGTCGTCTGCCAAGGCCGATGCCCAATGTCATAGTACAGAGCATGTAAAATCCAAAACACAAAATATCAGTAAAACAAGGACTCAAAAATCTAAAATAAAATCGTCGGAGGAGAAGCGTAAACTTGCCAATATGCCATTTACCACACGGAGTGGCAAGGAACGGCTGAGGCCCTGGCCTATGTTCATGGCTAGTGGTTCAGCTTCACATGAGGATGGAAGCACTCAGTCTCTCGCTAGAAAAATGAAAAGACTTAAGCTGGCAAAAGCACAGCAAAGAACTGTGCGTTCTTCGAAATCACAAATCCACAAGGAGAGTCCAATTGTGTCGGTTGCGATGCCTGACCTTCCCAACACTGGACGTGAAGAGCATGCGCCTTCCACCATTTGCACGCCCCCTGCAAGTGCTGGAAGGAGCACCCGCAGTCCAGTTCCTGATAGTCAGATTGAAGATGTCTGTGTTGAAGTACACCAGGATGAGGAGGATATGGGTGTTGCTGGGGAGGAAATTGACAAGGAGGATTCTGATGGTGAGGTGGTTTGTTTAAGTCAGGCACCCGGGGAGACACCTGTTGTCCGTGGAAGGAATATGGCCATTGACATGCCTGGTGTGTCACAACTGAGGGCCTGAGCTGACGGTAGGCAGCCTCAGTTGTAGGGGCTGAGATGTACCGGAACCTGGGAGGTTGTATCAGACCCCTGGACATGTAAGTAACATGAATAATAACTGCCCGAAGGCGTGACCACGACAACTTGGATAAAAGTCAATGATGTTTATTATGACAACTCCGCAACACAGCAGCAGTAAAAGAAAACGTAAAAGTCAGCAAAGAATAAATACAGTTCCTGGGTACTACAGGATGGCAGGAGCCACAGGGCACTGGTAATGTGAGATAGTTCTTATGATCTTCTAGATGGAAAGTCCTTACCAGGCCCGACTGTAGCAATGGAGATAACCCAGGATTGTGCCAGCTGGTGTTCCAGGAAAAGCTGGGTTGCTGAAGATAAAACAGCTGCTGTGGATACTGGCTGGAACCAGACTGTTGTTAGCACGGAGTGGATACTGGCTGGAACCAGTTAAATAATAAATGAACTTGGGAGCGATGAAATATGAACTGAAATGTAGAACTTGAGAGCGGAGAAATAATAATACCGGTGGAGAGTGGTAAAGTGTAGAAAGGACACCGGCCCTTTAAGGGAAGCTGTACTCTGCTGGAAGCTGAGCTGGAAGCAGGTAATGTTGTAGCTGGAAACAGATGAATCCACAATGGATTGGAGAGTCAGGCTACACCGCAGGTGGAATGCTGGTGCGGGTCTCTATGGTGGAAGTCTTGAGACAGGAGCTGGAACCTGGAAGACAATCACAGGAGAGAGACAAACAGGAACTAGGTTTGACAACCAAAGCACTGACGCCTTCCTTGCTCAGGCACAGTGTATTTATACCTGCAGCAAGGAAGGGATTGGCTAGGCAATTATGCAGATTAACAATACTGACAACAGATTGGAGGAAATGATCAGCTGACAGAATCCAAGATGGCTGCGCCCATGCAGACACTTGGAGGGAAGTTTGGTTTGTAATCCATGTGGTAATGAAAACAGTAATGGCGGCGCCGGCCACTGGAGACAGGAGACGCCAGGCTGACAAGTGCACATCCAACCACGCGGACACAGCGGAGGCAGCGGCTGACGTAATCGCCACTCTGACACTCTGCATGCAGAAGCTCAGGGACGGCGGCGGATGCCGCGGGAGACGCCATGCCAGATGTAATAAGGCGTTACTGTGACAGCGTCTCAGAGAGACAGGAGAGGATGCAGGAATGTGAACATTAGGATAACAGATGGGATCCGGTCCTGGAGCGCTGAGCCAGCCTTAGGAGGCATCTGATGGGTAAGAAATGGCGTCCAGATACCCGGATCGTGACAGCACCTCCCCCTTTAGGAGTGGCCCCAGGACACTTCTTTGGCTTTTGAGGAAACTTGGAATGGAATCTCCGGACCAAGGCAGGAGCATGGACATCAGAAGCATTGGTCCGTGAACGTTCCTCAGGGCCGTAACCCTTCCAGTCAATAAGATACTGTAGTTGACCGTAACGGTGACGTGAGTCCAGGATCTTGGCCACTTCATACTCAACGTCTCGTTGAGTTTGGACTTTCGGAGTTGGAGGAAGTGAGGAATGAAACCGATTCAAGATCAGCGGTTTCAACAGGGAAACATGGAATGTCCTGGGTATTTTTAAGAAGGGAGGCAATTGGAGTCTGTAAGCAACAGGATTGATGACTTGTTCAATCTTGAAAGGACCGATATAGCGAGGTGCAAACTTCATACTGGGAACTCTTAACCTCAAATTCTTCGTGGATAACCATACCCGATCACCCACCTTGAGAGCAGGAACTGCTCGACGCTTCTTATCCGCAAACTTCTTGTACCTGAACGATGCCTTGAGCAGAGCTGATCGTACGCTCTTCCAGATATTGGAAAACTGATGCAAGGTGATATCCACTGCGGGTACAGAAGTTGCTGGAAGCGGTTGGAACTCAGGGACTTTAGGGTGGAATCCAAAGTTAGTGAAGAATGGTGTTGAAGCAGATGAAGAATGATACTGGTTGTTATGACAGAACTCGGCCCAGGGAAGTAATTGAACCCAGTCATCTTGAGAGGAGGACACATAGATGCGGAGGAAGGCCTCCAAGTCCTGATTCACCCTCTCGGTTTGACCATTGGTCTGAGGATGGTAAGCCGTGGAAAACTTTAGCTTGACTTGGAGGACTTGACATAAACTTCGCCAGAATTTGGCTGTGAATTGAACTCCTCGATCTGAGATAATTTCTTCAGGAAGACCGTGGAGTCGGAAGATCTCTTGTATGAATACTTGAGCCAACTTGGAAGCTGACGGAAGACCGGTGAGAGGAATGAAGTGTGCCATCTTGGTGAACCGGTCAACTACCACCCAGATGGTATTGAACTTGTTGCACATGGGTAAGTCTGTAATGAAATCCATCGACAAGTGGGTCCATGGTCGACGGGGAACGGATAGTGGAACCAGTTGCCCCGCAGGCGACTGGCGGGATACTTTATGTTGGGCACACTTTGGGCAAGATGCAATAAACTCCAAGACGTCCTTTTTCAGAGTTGGCCACCAATAGGACCTAGAGATAAACTCCAGGGTTTTTTGGATACCTGTATGTCCGGCAAAACGGGAAGCATGGGCCCAATGCATGAGCTTCTTCCTTAGCATCGGCTTCACAAAACTTTTCCCTGATGGGGGCGTAGAGTCCATCCCTACCGTGGAGAATGCCAACGGATTTATAATAGGATGCTTGTCTGAAGACTCTGACTCATTTTCTTGCTCCCATGAGCGGGAAAGGGCATCGGCCTTGCGATTCTGAGAGCCCGGACAGAACTGGAGTTTAAAGTCGAACCTGGAAAAGAAAAGTGCCCATCTGGCCTGACGAGGGTTGAGACATTGTGCGCCCTTCAGGTATAAAAGGTTCTTGTGGTCTGTAAGTATGGTGATTGAATGAGAAGCTCCCTCCAACAGATACCTCCACTCTTCTAGAGCGAGCTTGATTGCTAGCAACTCCTGGTCGCCAATGGCATAGTTGCGCTCAGCTGGGGAGAACTTCCGGGAGAAGAAACTGCAAGGGTGTAAATGGCCATCTTTAGCCCTCTGAGATAACACCGCTCCTACTCCAACGGAGGAGGCATCCACCTCTAAGATGAAAGGAGAGTCGATGTCAGGCTGTTTCAGAACAGGCGCAGAGATGAACCTTTGTTTTAAAAGATGAAATGCTTGCATGGCTTCTTCAGACCACTTGGACGGGTTAGCACCCTTCTTAGTGAAAGCAGTAATAGGCGCCACAATGGTGGAAAAGTCTCGTATAAACTTTCGGTAATAGTTGGCGAACCCTAAGAACCTCTGGACCCCTTTGAGGGTTAAGGGTACCGGCCAATTTTGGATTGCTTGTAGTTTCTCAGGATCCATCTCTAGTCCGGAACCGGACACAATGTACCCTAGAAACGGAATGGACTTGACTTCAAAGACGCATTTTTCTAATTTGCAATAGAGATGATTGACACGGAGACGGGACAGAACCTCTTTAACCCAAAAACGATGTTCCTCTAAATCGTTGGCAAAAATGAGGATATCGTCTAGATAGACCACGACATGACGGTATAGAATGTCTCTGAAGATCTCATTGACAAAATGCTGGAAGACAGCTGGAGCATTGCTCAATCCGAAGGGCATGACGAGGTACTCATAATGTCCGTCACGGGTGTTAAAGGCGGTCTTCCACTCGTCACCCTCACGGATCCGGATGAGATTGTATGCACCTCGCAAGTCCAGCTTTGTAAAGATGGTAGCTCCGCTAACTCTGTCAAAGAGCTCAGTAATCAGGGGTAAAGGATAACGGTTCTTGATGGTAATGTCGTTCAAACCTCTGTAGTCGTCCAATCAATTGTAGGATTGTGAAGACGGAGCCATGGAAGGCCCAGGACCACAGGATGTGTGGCTCTTGGAATCACTAAAAAAGAAATAAGTTCGGAATGAAGAACTCCCACTCTCAGACGAACTGGTAGAGTCCTTAAAGAAATGACTGCATCAAAAATTTTGCTGCCATCCACGGCAGTTAAAGAAATGGACGAAGGAAGTCTCTCGGTGGGTAGGGACCACCGTTTAACATAGGCTTCGGTAATAAAGTTCCCAGCTGCTCCGGAATCAAGGAGGGCAATGACGTTCCGATAACGTTGAGCAACTTGAAGCGAGACTGGGAGATTACAATCTTGAGGAGATGGAGAGGAGATCATTACTCCTAGCCGGCCCTCTCCTTGGCGAGCTAGGATTTGGAGTTTCCCGGACGTTTGGGACAGGCATTAATGGTGTGAGACGGAGCTGCACAATAGAGACAGAGAAACTCGGAGAGACGTCTTCGGCGCTCAGCAGGAGTTAAACGGGAACGGCCAAGTTGCATGGGCTCATCTTTAGATGGTGACAGTTGACGAGGAGGAGGAGCAGAAGATTTTGGAGCAGATGATCTTCCACGCTCAGTTGCTCTCTCTCTGAAACGTAAATCAACTTTCGTGCAGAGTGAGATTAGCTCATCTAACTTAGAAGGTAAGTCTCTGGTAGCTAACTCATCTTTAATACGCTCAGATAAGCCATGCCAGAATGCAGCATACAGGGCCTCGTCGTTCCATGCCAGTTCGGATGCCAGGATCTGGAACTGTATCAGATATTGTCCTACAGTACGTGACCCCTGGCGTAAACGGAGAATCTCGGATGAAGCTGAGGTTACCCGGCCTGGCTCGTCGAAGATGCGCCTGAATGTTGACACGAAGGCAGTGTAGGAAGATAGCAGGGTGTCGGACCTCTCCCATAACGGTGATGCCCAATCAAGGGCTGAGCCACTGAGAAGAGAAATAATGTAGGCAATTTTTGTACGGTCACTGGGAAAATTGCCAGGTTGTAGCTCAAACTGAATCTCACACTGGTTGAGAAATCCCCTGCAGAATCTTGGAGATCCATCAAATTTTGCTGGCGTTGGAAGATGAAGACGTGGAGCAGAAATGGGTAAGGTGGGTGGGGTTATAGCTGGAGTCACTGTGGTTGACGCACCAGACGCGCCTGATCCACGGAGAGTTGTCTGAATCCCATCCAGCCGAGTAGAGAGATCCTGGAGACAGCGGATGATGTGGCCCTGTGCAGCCTCCTGATGTTCTAGTCGGGCTGCCAGTTCTTGCATCGGCCTGGCCGCTTGATCCTGGTCTCCGGCTGGATTCATTAGGTCAGTGCTTACTGTCACAACTGAGGGCCTGAGCTGACGGTAGGCAGCCTCAGTTGTAGGGGCTGAGATGTACCGGAACCTGGGAGGTTGTATCAGACCCCTGGACATGTAAGTAACATGAATAATAACTGCCCGAAGGCGTGACCACGACAACTTGGATAAAAGTCAATGATGTTTATTATGACAACTCCGCAACACAGCAGCAGTAAAAGAAAACGTAAAAGTCAGCAAAGAATAAATACAGTTCCTGGGTACTACAGGATGGCAGGAGCCACAGGGCACTGGTAATGTGAGATAGTTCTTATGATCTTCTAGATGGAAAGTCCTTACCAGGCCCGACTGTAGCAATGGAGATAACCCAGGATTGTGCCAGCTGGTGTTCCAGGAAAAGCTGGGTTGCTGAAGATAAAACAGCTGCTGTGGATACTGGCTGGAACCAGACTGTTGTTAGCACGGAGTGGATACTGGCTGGAACCAGTTAAATAATAAATGAACTTGGGAGCGATGAAATATGAACTGAAATGTAGAACTTGAGAGCGGAGAAATAATAATACCGGTGGAGAGTGGTAAAGTGTAGAAAGGACACCGGCCCTTTAAGGGAAGCTGTACTCTGCTGGAAGCTGAGCTGGAAGCAGGTAATGTTGTAGCTGGAAACAGATGAATCCACAATGGATTGGAGAGTCAGGCTACACCGCAGGTGGAATGCTGGTGCGGGTCTCTATGGTGGAAGTCTTGAGACAGGAGCTGGAACCTGGAAGACAATCACAGGAGAGAGACAAACAGGAACTAGGTTTGACAACCAAAGCACTGACGCCTTCCTTGCTCAGGCACAGTGTATTTATACCTGCAGCAAGGAAGGGATTGGCTAGGCAATTATGCAGATTAACAATACTGACAACAGATTGGAGGAAATGATCAGCTGACAGAATCCAAGATGGCTGCGCCCATGCAGACACTTGGAGGGAAGTTTGGTTTGTAATCCATGTGGTAATGAAAACAGTAATGGCGGCGCCGGCCACTGGAGACAGGAGACGCCAGGCTGACAAGTGCACATCCAACCACGCGGACACAGCGGAGGCCGCGGCTGACGTAATCGCCACTCTGACACTCTGCATGCAGAAGCTCAGGGACGGCGGCGGAGGCCGCGGGAGACGCCATGCCAGATGTAATAAGGCGTTACTGTGACAGCGTCTCAGAGAGACAGGAGAGGATGCAGGAATGTGAACATTAGGATAACAGATGGGATCCGGTCCTGGAGCGCTGAGCCAGCCTTAGGAGGCATCTGATGGGTAAGAAATGGCGTCCAGATACCCGGATCGTGACATGGTGAAAATACCAAAAAAATCAGCTCTTCGGTGTGGAAGTATTTCAACAGAAATGCGGACAACATTTGTCAAGCCGTGTGTTGCCTTTGTCAAGCTGTAATAAGTAGGGGTAAGGACGTTAACCACCTCGGAACATCCTCCCTTATACGTCACCTGCAGCGCATTCATCATAAGTCAGTGACAAGTTCAAAAACTTTGGGCGACAGCGGAAGCAGTCCACTGACCAGTAAATCCCTTCCTCTTGTAACCAAGCTCACGCAAACCACCCCACCAACTCCCTCAGTGTCAATTTCCTCCTTCCCCAGGAATGCCAATAGTCCTGCAGGCCATGTCACTGGCAATTCTGACGAGTCCTCTCCTGCCTGGGATTCCTCCGATGCATCCTTGCGTCTAACGCCTACTGCTGCTGGCGCTGCTGTTGTTGCTGCTGGGAGTCGATGGTCATCCCAGAGGGGAAGTCGTAAGACGACTTTTACTACTTCCACCAAGCAATTGACTGTCCAACAGTCCTTTGCGAGGAAGATGAAATATCACAGCAGTCATCCTGCTGCAAAGCGGATAACTGAGGCCTTGGCATCCTGGGCGGTGAGAAACGTGGTTCCGGTATCCATCATTACTGCAGAGCCAACTATAGACTTGATTGAGGTACTGTGTCCCCGGTACTAAATACTATCTAGGTTCCATTTCTCTAGGCAGGCGATACCGAAAATGTACACAGACCTCAGAAAAAGACTCACCAGTGTCCTAAAAAATGCAGTTGTACCCAATGTCCACTTAACCACGGACATGTGGACAAGTGGAGCAGGGCAGACTCAGGACTATATGACTGTGACAGCCCACTGGGTAGATGTATTGACTCCCGCCGCAAGAACAGCAGCGGCGGCACCAGTAGCAGCATCTCGCAAACGCCAACTCTTTCCTAGGCAGGCTACGCTTTGTATCACCGCTTTCCAGAATACGCACACAGCTGAAAACCTCTTACGGCAACTGAGGAAGATCATCGCAGAATGGCTTACCCCAATTGGACTCTCCTGTGGATTTGTGGCATCGGACAACGCCAGCAATATTGTGTGTGCATTAAATCTGGGCAAATTCCAGCACGTCCCATGTTTTGCACATACCTTGAATTTGGTGGTGCAGAATTATTTAAAAAACGAGAGGGGCGTGCAAGAGATGCTGTCGGTGGCCAGAAGAATTGCGGGACACTTTCGGCGTACAGGCACCACGTACAGAAGACTGGAGCAACACCAAAAACGCCTGAACCTGCCCTGCCATCATCTGAAGCAAGAAGTGGTAACGAGGTGGAATTCAACCCTCTATATGCTTCAGGGGTTGGAGGAGCAGCAAAAGGCCATTCAAGCCTATACAACTGACCACGATATAGGAGGTGGAATGCACCTGTCTCAAGCGCAGTGGAGAATGATTTCAACGTTGTGCAAGGTTCTGCAACCTTTTGAACTTGCCACACGTGAAGTCAGTTCAGACACTGCCAGCCTGAGTCAGGTCATTCCCCTCATCAGGCTTTTGCAGAAGAAGCTGGAGACATTGAAGGAGGAGCTAACACTGAGCGATTCCGCTAGGCATGTGGGACTTGTGGATGGAGCCCTTAATTCGCTTAACAAGGATTCACGGGTGGTCAATCTGTTGAAATCAGAGCACTACATTTTGGCCACCGTGCTCGATCCTAGATTTAAAACCTACGTTGTATCTGTCTTTCCGGCAGACACAAGTCTGCTGGGGTTCAAAGAACTGCTGGTGAGAAAATTGTCAAGTCAAGCGGAACGCGACCTGTCAACATCTCCTCCTTCACATTCTCCCGCAACTGGGGGTGCGAGGAAAAGGCTCAGAATTCCGAGCCCACCCGCTGGCGGTGATGCAGGGCAGTCTGGAGCGACTGCTGATGCTGACATCTGGTCCGGACTGAAGGACCTGACAACGATTACGGACATGTCGTCTACTGTCACTGCATATGATTCTCTCACCATTGAAAGAATGGTGGAGGATTATATGAGTGACCGCATCCAAGTAGGCACGTCAGACAGTCCGTACGTATACTGGCAGGAAAAAGAGGCAATTTGGAGGCCCTTGCACAAACTGGCTTTATTCTACCTAAGTTGCCCTCCCACAAGTGTGTACTCCGAAAGAGTGTTTAGTGCCGCCGCTCACCTTGTCAGCAATCGGCGTACGAGGTTACTTCCAGAAAATGTGGAGAAGATGATGTTCATTAAAATGAATTATAATCAATTCCTCCATGGAGACATTCACCAGCAGCAATTGCCTCCACAAAGTACACAGGGAGCTGTGATGGTGGATTCCAGTGGGGACGAATTGATAATCTGTGAGGAGGGGGATGTACACGGTGATGAATCGGAGAATGATGATGAGGTGGACATCTTGCCTCTGTAGAGCCAGTTTGTGCAAGGAGAGATTAATTGCTTCTTTTTTGGTGGGGGTCCAAACCAACCCGTCATTTCAGTCACAGTCGTGTGGCAGACCCTGTCACTGAAATGATGGGTTGGTTAAAGTGTGCATGTCCTGTTTATACAACATAAGGGTGGGTGGGAGGGCCCAAGTACAATTCCATCTTGCACCTCTTTTTTCTTTCATTTTTCTTTGCGTCATGTGCTGTTTGGGGAGTGTTTTTTGGAAGGGCCATCCGGCCTGACACTGCAGTGCCACTCCTAGATGGGCCAGGTGTTTGTGTCGGCCACTAGGGTCGCTTAGCTTACTCACACAGCTACCTCATTGCGCCTCTTTTTTTCTTTGCGTCATGTGCTGTTTGGGGAGTGTTTTTTGGAAGGGCCATCCTGCGTGACACTGCAGTGCCACTCCTAGATGGGCCAGGTGTTTGTGTCGGCCACTAGGGTCACTTATCTTAGTCACACAGCTACCTCATTGCGCCTCTTTTTTTTCTTCTTTGCGTCATGTGCTGTTTGGGGAGTATTTTTTGGAAGGTCCATCCGGCCTGACATTGCAGGGCCACTCCTAGATGGGCCAGGTGTTTGTGTCGGCCACTAGGGTCGCTTAGCTTACTCAGACAGCTACCCAGGGGCGGATCCAGAAGAAAATGATAGGGGGGGCACCATGGAAGGGGCAAGTACATTTGCGTGCGGCTTCGGTGCATGTGAGGAGGCGCTTCTTATACAATGCCCACAGTTGTAGCGCTCATTATGCAATGTCCACTGTACTGGTAGTGCCCCTTATATAGACCCCATAGTAGTGGTGTCCCTTATGCAATGCCCGTATTGCCCCCAGTAGTAATGTTGCCTGTAGTAATGCCCCCAGTCATTATGCCCCCAGTGGTAATGCCCCTGCAGTTATGACCCCAGTAGTTTAGCCACCAGTAGTAATGCCCCCCTATAGTTTGCCCCATTGTAGTTTAGCCCCTGTAGTTATGCCCCCCTTATAGTTTAGCCACCAGTAGTAATGCCCCCCTGTAGTTTGCCCCATTGCAGTTTAGCCCCTGTAGTTATGCCCCCCTTATAGTTTAGCCTCCAGTAGTAATGCCCCCAATAGTTTGGCCCCTGTAGTTATGCCCCCAGTAGCTGCCCCCCCCCCAGTAATAATGCCCCCAGTAGCTGCCCCCCCAGTAGTGATGCCCCCAGTTATAATGCCCCCAGTAGTAATGCCCCCCCTCAGTAGTAATGCCCCCAGTAGCTGCCCCCCCCCCAGTAATAATGCCCCCAGTAGCTGCCCCCCAGTAGTGATGCCCCCAGTTATAATGCCCCCAGTAGTAATGCCCCCCCTCAGTAGTAATGCCCCTTGTTGATGCCCCCCCAGTAGTAATGCCCCTTGTTGGTGCCCCCCCCCAGTAGTAATGTCCCCCCGTAGTTTCCCCCAGGAGATGCCCCCGCTGCATTAAGGAAGAAAAAAACATAATACTTACCGAGCCCCGTTCCCGCGCCGCTGCAGTCCTCCTTCTGGCTGGCGTCCTCTCCTCAGTACTATGAGAGAGACGTCATGACTGACGTCTCTCCCATAGCGCACGGCGCAGTGACAGCGCCAGAAGCCGGAGCTCAGTACTGAGCTCCTGCCTCCGGCTACCGCTGTGCAGGGAGACGGGCGCCCGCTGGTAACACAATCTCAGCGGGCGCCCGTCATCTCCCTGTGCGGCGCCGACGCCGCAGGGAGGGGGGGGGGGACGGGACGGGGAGCCACAAATGACAGGGGGGGCACGGGCCCGAGTGCCCCCCCCCCCTGGATCCGCCACTGCAGCTACCTCATTGCGCCTCTTTTTTTCTTTGCGTCATGTGCTGTTTGGGGAGTGTTTTTTGGAAGGGCCATCCTGCGTGACACTGCAGTGCCACTCCTAGATGGGCCAGGTGTTTGTGTCGGCCACTTGGGTCGCTGAGCTTAGTCATCCAGCGACCTCGGTGCAAATTTTAGGACTAAAAATAATATTGTGAGGTGCGAGGTGTTCAGAATAGACTGAAAATGAGTGGAAATTATGGTTATTGAGGTTAATAATACTTTGGGATCAAAATGACCCCCAAATTCTATGATTTAAGCTGTTTTTTAGGGTTTTTTGAAAAAAACACCCGAATCCAAAATACACCCGAATCCGACAAAAAAAATTCGGTGAGGTTTTGCCAAAACGCGTTCGAACCCAAAACACGGCCACGGAACCAAACCCAAAACCAAAACACAAAACCCGAAAAATTTCCGGTTCACATCTCTAATATAAACATGTAAAGAGATATATATATATATATATATATATATATATATATATATTATTATTTTTATATTTTTATAGTTTTAGAGGCTAATACCTTCATCATGTTAGCATGTAAGCTATTATAATCATTCCTATAGTCTCTTATCTGAAAATGGGAATGGTTGTGTGGGTCAGCGGCCAGACTAGCGTGCAGAAGGAAAATCTGGCGTGTCACTAGCAGTATAGCGGCAACGCCAGGTCCGCTCCAGTCATGGTCTCAAACTCAACAGAACCACTCCGTTAATATAGTAGATGACAACGAATAAATAAACAGTATTACAAGTGCAGACAGCAAAAGATGAGAGAGAGAGGGACAAAGACCAATCTCAATATATAATTCTATACTTCAGTGGGAGAGATAAAGTTAAGTAAGCTGAAACGGCTATATATAGCTAAATGAATTCAAGATATATAGTTTCGTTCAACCCTTGGGGTTTCAAAGTCTGTAATTTCCAGATCCATGCAGCTTCCTGACGACATAAAGTTCTAAATCTATCTCCACCTCTAGGGGTGATTTTAATCTGTTCAAGGCCAATAAGTTGGAGACAAGCTGGGTTACTTGAATGAATTTCTGCATAGTGACGTGAAACACTATGATTCATATATCCCTTAAGGATATTCCTTCTGTGTTCCATAAAGCGCAGCTTCAGTGCCCTAGTGGTTCGCCCTACATAGTACATCTGACACGAACAGCGTAGCAAATAAACTACGAAATGTGTACTGCAATTAATGAAGGATTGTATCTTAAATTCTGTACTTGATCCAGATGGAGAAATATGTTTGATTTTATTAACCACATGAGTACATGTGGTGCATCTATTGTGGTTGCATCTAAAGAAGCCCACAACTTTTGGGCCCACTAATGTAGGTTGTTCACTCATTTCAGTATTAACAGGAGATCTCTTAAAGAAACTCGGAGCTAATATATTCCTAAGGTTTTTAGCTTTTTTAAAAATAATCGTAGGATTTGCAGGGAGTTGTATTTAATATTGGATCAGTCAGCAGTAATTTGTAATTACGTTTAATTATACAGGAAATTTTATTTGCTTTTACATTAAATTTTGATTTGAAAGCCAGATTATAGTGATTAATTTTTTGAGTTTTATTATCACTGTTACCTTTTTTATTTTTATTATTATTATTGTTAGTAGATCTAGGTACTGCCGTATAGGTCCAGCGGTAGTGCCGTATAAATCCAGTGATCCTGCCGTATAATTCCAGTAATCCTGCCGTATAATTCCAGTAATCCTGCCTTATAATTCCAGTGGTCCTGCCATATAATTCCAGTACTCCTGCTGTATAATTACAGTGATTCTGGCGTATAATTGCAGTAATCCTGCTGTATAATTCCAGTGATCCTGCCGTATAATTCCAGTAATCGTGCCGTATAGTTCCAGTGATCCTGCCGTATAATTCCAGTAATCCTGATGTATAATTACAGTGGTACAGGCGTATAATTACAGTGATCCTGCCGTTTAAATCCAGTGATCCTGCCGTATAACTCCAGTGATCCTGCCGTATATGTCCAGTGGTACAGCCGTATATTCCAGTGGTACTGCCGTATATGTCCAGTGATCCTGCCGTACATGTCCAGCGGTATTGCCGTATATGTCCAGCGGTACCTCCGTATAAATCCAGTGATCCTGCCGTATAATTCCAGTAATCCTGCCGTATAATTACAGTGATCCTGCCGTATAATTGCAGTGATACTGGTGTATAATTACAGTAATACTGCTGTATAAATCCAGTAATCCTGCCGTATAATGGCCCTCATTCCGAGTTGTTCGCTCGGTATTTTTCATCGCATCGCAGTGAAAATCCGCTTAGTACGCATGCGCAATGTTCGCACTGCGACTGCGCCAAGTAACTTTACTATGAAGAAAGTAATTTTACTCACGGCTTTTTCATCGCTCCGGCGATCGTAATGTGATTGACAGGAAATGGGTGTTACTGGGCGGAAACACGGCGTTTCAGGGGCGTGTGGCTGAAAACGCTACCGTTTCCGGAAAAAACGCAGGAGTGGCCGGGGAAACGGTGGGAGTGCCTGGGCGAACGCTGGGTGTGTTTGTGACGTCAACCAGGAACGACAAGCACTGAAATGATCGCACAGGCAGAGTAAGTCTGAAGCTACTCTGAAACTGCTAAGTAGTTAGTAATCGCAATATTGCGAATACATCGGTCGCAATTTTAAGAAGCTAAGATTCACTCCCAGTAGGCGGCGGCTTAGCGTGTGTAACTCTGCTAAATTCGCCTTGCGACCGATCAACTCGGAATGAGGGCCAATGACTGTGATCCTGCCGTATAATTCCAGTGATCCTGCCATATAAACCCAGTGATCCTTCCATATAATTCCAGTAATCCTGCTGTATAATTACAGTGATCCTGCCGTATAATTACAGTGGTACTGGCGTATAATTACAGTAATACTGCCGTATAAATCCAGTAATCCTGCCGTATAATGACTGTGATCCTGCCGTATAATTCCAGTGATCCTTTCATATAATTCCAGTAATCCTGCCGTATAATTCCAGTAATCCTGCCGTATAATTACAGTGATCCTGCCGTATAATTACAGTAATACTGCCGTATAATTACAGTGGTATTGGCATATAATTACAGTGATCCTGCCGTATAAATCCAGTAACCCTGCCGTATAATTACAGTGGTACTGCCGTATAATTACAGTTGTACTGGCGTATATTTACAGTGATCCTGCCGTATAATTCTAGTCATCCTGCCGTATAATTCCAGTGATCCTGCCGTATAATTCCAGTAATCTTGCCGTATTATTACAGTGGTACTGGCGTATAATTACAGTGATCCTGCCGTATAAATACAGTGATCCTGCTGTATAATTACAGTGGTACTGGCATATGATTACAGTGGTACTGGTGTATAAATCCAGTCCTGTGATACTGCCATATATATATATAAATATATATATATACCCTGTTGCAAAGCAGATTACTGAGGCCATAACAACTATGCTGGTGTTAGACTTGCATCCGGTATCTGCCATTAGTGCAGTGGGACTGCAGTGCCAACCCTAGATGCGCCAGGTGTTTGTAACGCACACTTGTGTTGCCTAGCTTAGTCATACAGCTACCTCATTGCCCTCTTTTACTTCTTGGCATGATGTGCTGTTTAGGTACTATATTTTTTTTAAGTGCCCTCTTGTCTGACACTGCAATACCACACTGCAATACCACTCCTAGATGGGCCAATTGTTTGTGTCGCTTAGCTTAGTCATACAGCTACCTCATTGCACCTCTTTTCCATCTTTATATGATGTCCTGTTTGGAGAATTTTTTTTATATCTGCCCTCCTGTCTGACACTGCAGTGCCAATCCTAGATGGGCCAGTTGTTTGTGTCGCTTAGCTTAGTCATGCTGTGGAGATGTGTCCTGTTCCCCAGGACACATCCCAGCTACAGCACGCAGGGGATCTATGTCCGCTGCGGGAGGGCGTCTCTGACAGCGCTGAGACAGTGTGTCTGTCCCTAGCGCCTGTCAGTAAGCAACATCGGCGGGTGTCCGGTGCAGGGATTAGACTTTTCCCTGCACCAGACTTACAGCAGCGGCGGGATTTGAAATCCGGCGCTGTCCGCGAGCCAATCACGGCTCGCGGGGCACCAGCCAATCAGAGGCGGGCGCGGCGAGCCAATCAGCGCTCGCCGCGTCATAGGCCCTGCCCCCGGCGTCTGACGTCTGACGCCGGGCAGGAGCCGAAGAAGAAGACCGCGCGCAGGAGCGCTGAAGACGCCGCCCGGACCGCGGAGAGGAAGGAGGCCGCGTGGAAGAGCGGCGGAGAGCCGGACGGAGGGAGAAGACGTCGGACGCGGGAAGAAGAGCTCCGGTAGCCGCTGAAGAGGCCGGAAGACGCCGAGCCCCTGGAAGAAGAGGTCCGGCGGCGGCTGGATGCGGAGGAGCGGAGGCGACGCCGCTGGCCAGGGCGGGTCAGCGGCAGAAGAGGGCGCCGGAGACCCCCAGATCAGGTGAGGCCTCAGTGAGGCTACTCGCACCCCTCCCCTTTTCCTCCCTAGACCATCAGGGACGGGCATTAGGCCCGTGGGCACAGTTCAGGCACTAGGCCTGTGGCGCAGATAGGAGTTTGGGTCACCATTTAGTTTGGTGGTTTGGGCGTTAGGCCCAAGCCGCCTTAACTGCGCATGTTAGGCGGGCATTAGGCCCGTGGGCAATTCAGGCAATAGGCCTGTGGGGACTTTAGAGGGCATTAGGCCCTAGTGTATTTTGGTGGTTAGGGATATAAGGTGACCCAGGGCATTAGGCCCAGGTCACCCAACGGCGGACAAGTTAGGCGGGCGCTAGGCCCGAGGGATAAAGTCAGGCCTCTGGCCTGTGCGCAAATAGGGGGCACTAGGCCCAGTCAAAAAGTGGCCCTCCCCAAAGGTGGATAAACGTGGCACTGGGCACTAGGCCCTGTCCACCCCAAGGTGTTTAGGTAGGCAGGCCCGCTTGGCCTCTAGAAAGACAGAGTACGGGAGGTGGGTGAGCTGTGCGGCCCCCACTACCTGGTGTTCTGATTCAGGTACTAATAGGGACAGCACCGTGGTAGTTGCTTGCACTGTGTATTGTGATGCATGTTGTTACCGTTAGAGATGAGCGCCTGAAATTTTTCGGGTTTTGGTTTTGGGTTCGGTTCCGCGGCCGTGTTTTGGGTTCGACCGCGTTTTGGCAAAACCTCACCGAATTTTTTTTGTCGGATTCGGGTGTGTTTTGGATTCGGGTGTTTTTTTCAAAAAACACTAAAAAACAGCTTAAATCATAGAATTTGGGGGTCATTTTGATCCCAAAGTATTATTAACCTCAAAAACCATAATTTACACTCATTTTCAGTCTATTCTGAATACCTCACACCTCACAATATTATTTTTAGTCCTAAAATTTGCACCGAGGTCGCTGTGTGAGTAAGATAAGCGACCCTAGTGGCCGACACAAACACCGGGCCCATCTATGAGTGGCACTGCAGTGTCACGCAGGATGTCCCTTCCAAAAAACCCTCCCCAAACAGCACATGACGCAAAGAAAAAAAGAGGCGCAATGAGGTAGCTGTGTGAGTAAGATTAGCGACCCTAGTGGCCGACACAAACACCGGGCCCATCTAGGAGTGGCACTGCAGTGTCACGCAGGATGGCCCTTCCAAAAAACCCTCCCCAAACAGCACATGACGCAAAGAAAAAAAGAGGCGCAATGAGGTAGCTGTGTGAGTAAGATTAGCGACCCTAGTGGCCGACACAAACACCGGGCCCATCTAGGAGTGGCACTGCAGTGTCACGCAGGATGGCCCGTCCAAAAAACCCTCCCCAAACAGCACATGACGCAAAGAAAAAAAGAGGCGCAATGAGGTAGCTGTGTGAGTAAGATTAGCGACCCTAGTGGCCGACACAAACACCGGGCCCATCTAGGAGTGGCACTGCAGTGTCACGCAGGATGTCCCTTCCAAAAAACCCTCCCCAAACAGCACATGACGCAAAGAAAAAAAGAGGCGCAATGAGGTAGCTGTGTGAGTAAGATTAGCGACCCTAGTGGCCGACACAAACACCGGGCCCATCTAGGAGTGGCACTGCAGTGTCACGCAGGATGTCCCTTCCAAAAAACCCTCCCCAAACAGCACATGACGCAAAGAAAAAAAGAGGCGCAATGAGGTAGCTGACTGTGTGAGTAAGATTAGCGACCCTAGTGGCCGACACAAACACCGGGCCCATCTAGGAGTGGCACTGCAGTGTCACGCAGGATGTCCCTTCCAAAAAACCCTCCCCAAACAGCACATGACGCAAAGAAAAAAAGAGGCGCAATGAGGTAGCTGACTGTGTGAGTAAGATTAGCGACCCTAGTGGCCGACACAAACACCGGGCCCATCTAGGAGTGGCACTGCAGTGTCACGCAGGATGTCCCTTCCAAAAAACCCTCCCCAATCAGCACATGATGCAAAGAAAAAGAAAAGAAAAAAGAGGTGCAAGATGGAATTGTCCTTGGGCCCTCCCACCCACCCTTATGTTGTGTAAACAAAACAGGACATGCACACTTTAACCAACCCATCATTTCAGTGACAGGGTCTGCCACACGACTGTGACTGATATGACGGGTTGGTTTGGACCCCCCCCAAAAAAGAAGCAATTAATCTCTCCTTGCACAAACTGGCTCTACAGAGGCAAGATGTCCACCTCATCTTCACCCTCCGATATATCACCGTGTACATCCCCCTCCTCACAGATTATCAATTCGTCCCCACTGGAATCCACCATCTCAGCTCCCTGTGTACTTTGTGGAGGCAATTGCTGCTGGTCAATGTCTCCGCGGAGGAATTGATTATAATTCATTTTAATGAACATCATCTTCTCCACATTTTCTGGATGTAACCTCGTACGCCGATTGCTGACAAGGTGAGCGGCGGCACTAAACACTCTTTCGGAGTACACACTTGTGGGAGGGCAACTTAGGTAGAATAAAGCCAGTTTGTGCAAGGGCCTCCAAATTGCCTCTTTTTCCTGCCAGTATAAGTACGGACTGTGTGACGTGCCTACTTGGATGCGGTCACTCATATAATCCTCCACCATTCTATCAATGTTGAGAGAATCATATGCAGTGACAGTAGACGACATGTCCGTAATCGTTGTCAGGTCCTTCAGTCCGGACCAGATGTCAGCATCAGCAGTCGCTCCAGACTGCCCTGCATCACCGCCAGCGGGTGGGCTCGGAATTCTGAGCCTTTTCCTCGCACCCCCAGTTGCGGGAGAATGTGAAGGAGGAGATGTTGACAGGTCGCGTTCCGCTTGACTTGACAATTTTGTCACCAGCAGGTCTTTCAACCCCAGCAGACCTGTGTCTGCCGGAAAGAGAGATCCAAGGTAGGCTTTAAATCTAGGATCGAGCACGGTGGCCAAAATGTAGTGCTCTGATTTCAACAGATTGACCACCCGTGAATCCTTGTTAAGCGAATTAAGGGCTGCATCCACAAGTCCCACATGCCTAGCGGAATCGCTCCCTTTTAGCTCCTTCTTCAATGCCTCCAGCTTCTTCTGCAAAAGCCTGATGAGGGGAATGACCTGACTCAGGCTGGCAGTGTCTGAACTGACTTCACGTGTGGCAAGTTCAAAGGGCATCAGAACCTTGCACAACGTTGAAATCATTCTCCACTGCACTTGAGACAGGTGCATTCCACCTACTATATCGTGCTCAATTGTATAGGCTTGAATGGCCTTTTGCTGCTCCTCCAACCTCTGAAGCATATAGAGGGTTGAATTCCACCTCGTTACCACTTTTTGCTTCAGATGATGGCAGGGCAGGTTCAGTAGTTTTTGGTGGTGCTCCAGTCTTCTGTACGTGGTGCCTGTACGCCGAAAGTGTCCCGCAATTTTTCTGGCCACCGACAGCATCTCTTGCACGCCCCTGTCGTTTTTTAAAAAATTCTGCACCACCAAATTCAAGGTATGTGCAAAACATGGGACGTGCTGGAATTTGCCCATATTTAATGCACACACAATATTGCTGGCGTTGTCCGATGCCACAAATCCACAGGAGAGTCCAATTGGGGTAAGCCATTCCGCGATGATCTTCCTCAGTTGCCGTAAGAGGTTTTCAGCTGTGTGCGTATTCTGGAAAGCGGTGATACAAAGCGTAGCCTGCCTAGGAAAGAGTTGGCGTTTGCGAGATGCTGCTACTGGTGCCGCCGCTGCTGTTCTTGCGGCGGGAGTCCATACATCTACCCAGTGGGCTGTCACAGTCATATAGTCCTGACCCTGCCCTGCTCCACTTGTCCACATGTCCGTGGTTAAGTGGACATTGGGTACAACTGCATTTTTTAGGACACTGGTGAGTCTTTTTCTGACGTCCGTGTACATTCTCGGTATCGCCTGCCTAGAGAAGTGGAACCTAGATGGTATTTGGTAACGGGGGCACACTGCCTCAATAAATTGTCTAGTTCCCTGTGAACTAACGGCGGATACCGGACGCACGTCTAACACCAACATAGTTGTCAAGGACTCAGTTATCCGCTTTGCAGTAGGATGACTGCTGTGATATTTCATCTTCCTCGCAAAGGACTGTTGAACAGTCAATTGCTTACTGGAAGTAGTACAAGTGGGCTTACGACTTCCCCTCTGGGATGACCATCGACTCCCAGCGGCAACAACAGCAGCGCCAGCAGCAGTAGGCGTTACACGCAAGGATGCATCGGAGGAATCCCAGGCAGGAGAGGACTCGTCAGAATTGCCAGTGACATGGCCTGCAGGACTATTGGCATTCCTGGGGAAGGAGGAAATTGACACTGAGGGAGTTGGTGGGGTGGTTTGCGTGAGCTTGGTTACAAGAGGAAGGGATTTACTGGTCAGTGGACTGCTTCCGCTGTCACCCAAAGTTTTTGAACTTGTCACTGACTTATTATGAATGCGCTGCAGGTGACGTATAAGGGAGGATGTTCCGAGGTGGTTAACGTCCTTACCCCTACTTATTACAGCTTGACAAAGGGAACACACGGCTTGACACCTGTTGTCCGCATTTCTGGTGAAATACCTCCACACCGAAGAGCTGATTTTTTTGGTATTTTCACCTGGCATGTCAACGGCCATATTCCTCCCACGGACAACAGGTGTCTCCCCGGGTGCCTGACTTAAACAAACCACCTCACCATCAGAATCCTCCTGGTCAATTTCCTCCCCAGCGCCAGCAACACCCATATCCTCCTCATCCTGGTGTACTTCAACACTGACATCTTCAATCTGACTATCAGGAACTGGACTGCGGGTGCTCCTTCCAGCACTTGCAGGGGGCGTGCAAATGGTGTTAGGCGCATGCTCTTCACGTCCAGTGTTGGGAAGGTCAGGCATCGCAACCGACACAATTGGACTCTCCTTGTGGATTTGGGATTTCAAAGAACGCACAGTTCTTTGCGGTGCTTTTGCCAGCTTGAGTCTTTTCAGTTTTCTAGCGAGAGGCTGAGTGCTTCCATCCTCATGTGAAGCTGAACCACTAGCCATGAACATAGGCCAGGGCCTCAGCCGTTCCTTGCCACTCCGTGTGGTAAATGGCATATTGGCAAGTTTACGCTTCTCCTCCGACAATTTTATTTTAGGTTTTGGAGTCCTTTTTTTACTGATATTTGGTGTTTTGGTTTTGACATGCTCTGTACTATGCCATTGGGCATCGGCCTTGGCAGACGACGTTGCTGGCATTTCATCGTCTCGGCCATGACTAGTGGCAGCAGCTTCAGCACGAGGTGGAAGTGGATCTTGATCTTTCCCTAATTTTGGAACCTCAACATTTTTGTTCTCCATATTTTAATAGGCACAACTAAAAGGCACCTCAGGTAAACAATGGAGATGGATGGATTGGATACTAGTATACAATTATGGACGGGCTGCCGAGTGCCGACACAGAGGTAGCCACAGCCGTGAACTACCGCACTGTACTGTGTCTGCTGCTAATATAGACTGGTTGATAAAGAGATAGTATACTCGTAACTAGTATGTATGTATAAAGAAAGAAAAAAAAACCACGGTTAGGTGGTATATACAATTATGGACGGGCTGCCGAGTGCCGACACAGAGGTAGCCACAGCCGTGAACTACCGCACTGTACTGTGTCTGCTGCTAATATATAGACTGGTTGATAAAGAGATAGTATACTCGTAACTAGTATGTATGTATAAAGAAAGAAAAAAAAACCACGGTTAGGTGGTATATACAATTATGGACGGGCTGCCGAGTGCCGACACAGAGGTAGCCACAGCCGTGAACTACCGCACTGTACTGTGTCTGCTGCTAATATAGACTGGTTGATAAAGAGATAGTATACTCGTAACTAGTATGTATGTATAAAGAAAGAAAAAAAAACCACGGTTAGGTGGTATATACAATTATGGACGGGCTGCCGAGTGCCGACACAGAGGTAGCCACAGCCGTGAACTACCGCACTGTACTGTGTCTGCTGCTAATATATAGACTGGTTGATAAAGAGATAGTATACTCGTAACTAGTATGTATGTATAAAGAAAGAAAAAAAAAACACGGTTAGGTGGTATATACAATTATGGACGGGCTGCCGAGTGCCGACACAGAGGTAGCCACAGCCGTGAACTACCGCACTGTACTGTGTCTGCTGCTAATATATAGACTGGTTGATAAAGAGATAGTATACTCGTAACTAGTATGTATGTATAAAGAAAGAAAAAAAAACCACGGTTAGGTGGTATATACAATTATGGACGGGCTGCCGAGTGCCGACACAGAGGTAGCCACAGCCGTGAACTACCGCACTGTACTGTGTCTGCTGCTAATATATAGACTGGTTGATAAAGAGATAGTATACTCGTAACTAGTATGTATGTATAAAGAAAGAAAAAAAAACCACGGTTAGGTGGTATATACAATTATGGACGGGCTGCCGAGTGCCGACACAGAGGTAGCCACAGCCGTGAACTACCGCACTGTACTGTGTCTGCTGCTAATATATAGACTGGTTGATAAAGAGATAGTATACTCGTAACTAGTATGTATGTATAAAGAAAGAAAAAAAAACCACGGTTAGGTGGTATATACAATTATGGACGGGCTGCCGAGTGCCGACACAGAGGTAGCCACAGCCGTGAACTACCGCACTGTACTGTGTCTGCTGCTAATATATAGACTGGTTGATAAAGAGATAGTATACTCGTAACTAGTATGTATGTATAAAGAAAGAAAAAAAAAACACGGTTAGGTGGTATATACAATTATGGACGGGCTGCCGAGTGCCGACACAGAGGTAGCCACAGCCGTGAACTACCGCACTGTACTGTGTCTGCTGCTAATATATAGACTGGTTGATAAAGAGATAGTATACTCGTAACTAGTATGTATGTATAAAGAAAGAAAAAAAAACCACGGTTAGGTGGTATATACAATTATGGACGGGCTGCCGAGTGCCGACACAGAGGTAGCCACAGCCGTGAACTACCGCACTGTACTGTGTCTGCTGCTAATATATAGACTGGTTGATAAAGAGATAGTATACTCGTAACTAGTATGTATGTATAAAGAAAGAGAAAAAAACCACGGTTAGGTGGTATATACAATTATGGACGGGCTGCTGAGTGCCGACACAGAGGTAGCCACAGCCGTGAACTTCCGCACTGTACTGTGTCTGCTGCTAATATATAGACTGGTTGATAAAGAGATAGTATACTCGTAACTAGTATGTATGTATAAAGAAAGAAAAAAAAACCACGGTTAGGTTGTATATACAATTATGGACGGGCTGCCGAGTGCCGACACAGAGGTAGCCACAGCCGTGAACTACCGCACTGTACTGTGTCTGCTGCTAATATATAGACTGGTTGATAAAGAGATAGTATACTCGTAACTAGTATGTATGTATAAAGAAAGAAAAAAAAACCACGGTTAGGTGGTATATACAATTATGGACGGGCTGCCGAGTGCCGACACAGAGGTAGCCACAGCCGTGAACTACCTCTCTGTACTGTGTCTGCTGCTAATATATAGACTGGTTGATAAAGAGATAGTATACTCGTAACTAGTATGTATGTATAAAGAAAGAAAAAAAAACCACGGTTAGGTGGTATATACAATTATGGACGGGCTGCCGAGTGCCGACACAGAGGTAGCCACAGCCGTGAACTACCGCACTGTACTGTGTCTGCTGCTAATATATAGACTGGTTGATAAAGAGATAGTATACTCGTAACTAGTATGTATGTATAAAGAAAGAAAAAAAAACCACGGTTAGGTGGTATATACAATTATGGACGGGCTGCCGAGTGCCGACACAGAGGTAGCCACAGCCGTGAACTACCGCACTGTACTGTGTCTGCTGCTAATATATAGACTGGTTGATAAAGAGATAGTATACTCGTAACTAGTATGTATGTATAAAGAAAGAAAAAAAAACCACGGTTAGGTGGTATATACAATTATGGACGGGCTGCCGAGTGCCGACACAGAGGTAGCCACAGCCGTGAACTACCGCACTGTACTGTGTCTGCTGCTAATATATAGACTGGTTGATAAAGAGATAGTATACTCGTAACTAGTATGTATGTATAAAGAAAGAAAAAAAAACCACGGTTAGGTGGTATATACAATTATGGACGGGCTGCCGAGTGCCGACACAGAGGTAGCCACAGCCGTGAACTACCGCACTGTACTGTGTCTGCTGCTAATATATAGACTGGTTGATAAAGAGATAGTATACTCGTAACTAGTATGTATGTATAAAGAAAGAAAAAAAAACCACGGTTAGGTGGTATATACAATTATGGACCTGCTGCCGAGTGCCGACACAGAGGTAGCCACAGCCGTGAACTACCGCACTGTACTGTGTCTGCTGCTAATATATAGACTGGTTGATAAAGAGATAGTATACTCGTAACTAGTATGTATGTATAAAGAAAGAAAAAAAAACCACGGTTAGGTGGTATATACAATTATGGACGGGCTGCCGAGTGCCGACACAGAGGTAGCCACAGCCGTGAACTACCGCACTGTACTGTGTCTGCTGCTAATATATAGACTGGTTGATAAAGAGATAGTATACTCGTAACTAGTATGTATGTATAAAGAAAGAAAAAAAAACCACGGTTAGGTGGTATATACAATTATGGACGGGCTGCCGAGTGCCGACACAGAGGTAGCCACAGCCGTGAACTACCGCACTGTACTGTGTCTGCTGCTAATATATAGACTGGTTGATAAAGAGATAGTATACTCGTAACTAGTATGTATGTATAAAGAAAGAGAAAAAAACCACGGTTAGGTGGTATATACAATTATGGACGGGCTGCCGAGTGCCGACACAGAGGTAGCCACAGCCGTGAACTACCGCACTGTACTGTGTCTGCTGCTAATATATAGACTGGTTGATAAAGAGATAGTATACTCGTAACTAGTATGTATGTATAAAGAAAGAAAAAAAAACCACGGTTAGGTTGTATATACAATTATGGACGGGCTGCCGAGTGCCGACACAGAGGTAGCCACAGCCGTGAACTACCGCACTGTACTGTGTCTGCTGCTAATATATAGACTGGTTGATAAAGAGATAGTATACTCGTAACTAGTATGTATGTATAAAGAAAGAAAAAAAAACCACGGTTAGGTGGTATATACAATTATGGACGGGCTGCCGAGTGCCGACACAGAGGTAGCCACAGCCGTGAACTACCTCTCTGTACTGTGTCTGCTGCTAATATATAGACTGGTTGATAAAGAGATAGTATACTCGTAACTAGTATGTATGTATAAAGAAAGAAAAAAAAACCACGGTTAGGTGGTATATACAATTATGGACGGGCTGCCGAGTGCCGACACAGAGGTAGCCACAGCCGTGAACTACCGCACTGTACTGTGTCTGCTGCTAATATATAGACTGGTTGATAAAGAGATAGTATACTCGTAACTAGTATGTATGTATAAAGAAAGAAAAAAAAACCACGGTTAGGTGGTATATACAATTATGGACGGGCTGCCGAGTGCCGACACAGAGGTAGCCACAGCCGTGAACTACCGCACTGTACTGTGTCTGCTGCTAATATATAGACTGGTTGATAAAGAGATAGTATACTCGTAACTAGTATGTATGTATAAAGAAAGAAAAAAAAACCACGGTTAGGTGGTATATACAATTATGGACGGGCTGCCGAGTGCCGACACAGAGGTAGCCACAGCCGTGAACTACCGCACTGTACTGTGTCTGCTGCTAATATATAGACTGGTTGATAAAGAGATAGTATACTCGTAACTAGTATGTATGTATAAAGAAAGAAAAAAAAACCACGGTTAGGTGGTATATACAATTATGGACGGGCTGCCGAGTGCCGACACAGAGGTAGCCACAGCCGTGAACTACCGCACTGTACTGTGTCTGCTGCTAATATATAGACTGGTTGATAAAGAGATAGTATACTCGTAACTAGTATGTATGTATAAAGAAAGAAAAAAAAACCACGGTTAGGTGGTATATACAATTATGGACGGGCTGCCGAGTGCCGACACAGAGGTAGCCACAGCCGTGAACTACCGCACTGTACTGTGTCTGCTGCTAATATAGACTGGTTGATAAAGAGATAGTATACTACTAATATTATATATACTGGTGGTCAGGTCACTGGTCACTAGTCACACTGGCAGTGGCACTCCTGCAGCAAAAGTGTGCACTGTTTAATTTTAATATAATATTATGTACTCCTGGCTCCTGCTATAACCTATAACTGGCACTGCAGTTAGTGCAGTAGTGCTCCCCAGTCTCCCCCACAATTATAAGCTGTGTGAGCTGAGCAGTCAGACAGATATATAATATATATAGATGATGCAGCACACTGGCCTGAGCCTGAGCAGTGCACACAGATATGGTATGTGACTGACTGAGTCACTGTGTGTATCGCTTTTTTCAGGCAGAGAACGGATATATTAAATAAACTGCACTGTGTGTCTGGTGGTCACTCACTATATAATATATTATGTACTCCTGGCTCCTGCTATAACCTATAACTGGCACTGCAGTAGTGCTCCCCAGTCTCCCCCACAATTATAAGCTGTGTGAGCTGAGCAGTCAGACAGATATATATAATATTATATATAGATAATAGATGATGCAGCACACTGGCCTGAGCCTGAGCAGTGCACACAGATATGGTATGTGACTGAGTCACTGTGTGCTGTGTATCGCTTTTTTCAGGCAGAGAACGGATTATAAATAAAACTGGTGGTCACTGGTCACTATCAGCAAAACTCTGCACTGTACACTACTGAGTACTCCTAATGCTCCCCAAAATTAGTAAATCAAGTGTCTCTCTAATCTATTCTAAACGGAGAGGACGCCAGCCACGTCCTCTCCCTATCAATCTCAATGCACGTGTGAAAATGGCGGCGACGCGCGGCTCCTTATATAGAATCCGAGTCTCGCGATAGAATCCGAGCCTCGCGAGAATCCGACAGCGTCATGATGACGTTCGGGCGCGCTCGGGTTAACCGAGCAAGGCGGGAAGATCCGAGTCGCTCGGACCCGTGAAAAAAAACATGAAGTTCTGGCGGGTTCGGATTCAGAGAAACCGAACCCGCTCATCTCTAGTTACCGTGCAGGGGAAAGTGTAAGCTTGTTAAGTCTGTGTTTAGTTTTGTTGCACCACACCCACACAGAGCCGGCGCTACCATTAGGCAGCTTTAGGCAGCTGCCTATGAGCGCCGGCACTTGAAGGGCGGCGCTGATGCAAAAAAATAAATTAAGTAAGTGACTCTGCTCGACATGAGGGATGTGAGGGGGACCCGTTCCCTGCTAACCCGGTGTCAGATCAGCTGGGTTAGAGCCACTTGCCCCTCCGTCGTTGCTCGCTCACTCCCCCCACTCTCCCTCCCCCACCCGACCCGATGACCATGTAGATTTTTAGATTTTCTCCCTCCGGCGGAACCACAATCCGGCCACAGCGCTGCTGGAAGCCGGCTGTCAGTGGTTTATAGAAACGTATTTATTTGCCGCCCAGCACCCGCCTGTAGGAGCCCCCAGCATCCAGAGCCGGAACTTTTCTTAGAGGCTGATGCGCAGGCAGGGTGCTCCTGACTCTAAGCCAGCTCCAGAGCACATCGCTGGGGCCGGCTAAGCTTACAATGCACATCCGGGTCGCTGGCTGACCCCTCCCCAGGGACCAGTGGCCGCCTCTATGACAAAGCTCCTCTGACCCTGATCATCCGAGGTTGGTGCGGAAGTCAGGACCATCCACAGGGAGTGGACATTACAGGAGCCTCAGCATTGGACACAGGAGGCCAGGACACCGGGACTGGAGCTGCTACTTCAGGTCAGTCAGTGTCTGTCACTGACTCTGCTTGCCTGATGTACACTCGCAGCAGTTCACTAGTACAGCCCCATGCCCTACAGCATTCTGCACCCCTTACTGCTCCCTATGCACCTGATACACCCCTGACTGCTGCCTATGTCCCTGAGTGTTCCCTATGCCCCGGATACGCCCTTGACTGGTCCCTATGCCCCTGAGTGTTCCCTATGTCCCGGATACACCGCTGACTGCTCCCTATGCCCCTGACTGCTCCCTATGCCCCTGACTGCTCCCGATGCCCCTGATACACCGCTGACTGCTCCCTATGTCCCTGATAGACCGCTGACTGCTCCCTATGTCTCTGATAGACCGCTGAGCTCCCTATGTCCCTGATAGACCGCTGACTGCTCCCTATGTCCCTGATAGACCGCTGACTGCTCCCTATGTCCCTGATAGACCGCTGACTGGCCCTATGTCCCTGATAGACCGCTGACTGCGCCCTATGTCCCTGATAGACCGCTGACTGCTCCCTATGTCCCTGATAGACCGCTGACTGCGCCCTATGTCCCTGATAGACCGCTGACTGCTCCCTATGTCCCTGATAGACCGCTGACTGCGCCCTATGTCCCTGATAGACCGCTGACTGCTCCCTATGTCCCTGATACTCCGCTGACTGCTCCCTATGTCCCTGTTACACCGCTGACTGCTCTCTATGTCCCTGATACACCCCTGACTGCTCCCTATGCCCCTGACTGCTCCTATGTCCCTGATACACCCCTGACTACTCCCTATGCCCCTGACTGCTCCCTATGTCCCTGATACACCCCTGACTGCTCCCTATGCCCCTGACTGCTCCTATGTCCCTGATACACCCCTGACTGCTCCCTATGCCCCTGACTGCTCCTATGTCCCTGATACACCCCTGACTGCTCCCTATGCCCCTGACTGCTCCTATGTCCCTGATACACCCCTGACTACTCCCTATGCCCCTGACTGCTCCCTATGTCCCTGATACACCCCTGACTGCTCCCTATGCCCCTGACTGCTCCTATGTCCCTGATAAACCCCTGACTTGCTCTCTATGTCATTAGGGGAACCAATAATGTGGCGTGTAGGATGGGTCCAAATTTTATATATGTGATAAACATTTTCAGCTGAGGGGCTTAGTATTTTGGTGGGGGAGGGGTTTGTGCTGTCGATTAGCCTAGGGTGCTGAGAAACCTTGCACCGGCCCTGCACCCACAGAGCTAGTTTGAGGGCTCTGCCGTTGTAGTTAGTATAGGGGTGTTACACTAGGTTGGAGTTAGGCCCTGCATGGCTGTTTGTTTGCCTCCTTACAGGGACCTGTAAGAGGAGAAGACGTTCGCAGTGCGGAACTGACGGTGAGTAGCATCTGTGTACGTTGGTCCCTTTGTCTGTCCCCGAGCGCCGGAATAGGGGTTTGCTCACGGACGTGTGAACCCCTTCATCACACTACGCGCGAGAGTGCGAGTGTGTGAATTCTGGGTGGCTGAGGCTTTGTGCCAGTGATGACCTTTCACCCAACCGGTGAAGGTCGCCGTCACCCCTGGGGTATCCCCTTTTCGGGTGGAAGAAGGGTTGATACCCCCCCTTAAGGTAGTCTATTTTCTCCTCAGCTCGTTCGTACGTCAGCTCCGAGAGGGAATCGCCATGTCCGGATCCGACTGAAGATTTCCAGGTCCGTTGAAGGTTCCGGCACCTGAAGGTGAGAGAGTGCGGCGCCTGGTGAGTAGTGAAACTACACCTGCACGGCAGCAGGCACTACACCGCACCGCCACCCTCTTACAATGCAGCGACCTCATTGGACCTCTTTTTCATCTTTGCATGATGTGCTGTTTGGGGCCGTTTTTTTTATATCTGCCCTCCTGTCTGATACTGCAGTGCCACTCCTAGATGGGCCAGGTGTTTGTGCCACACACTTGTGTCGCTTAGCTTAGTCATACAGCAACCTTGGTGCACCTCTTTTTCATCATTGCATCATGGGGGTCATTCCGAGTTGTTCGCTCGCAAGTGAATTTTAGCAGATTTGCTCATGCTAAGCCGCCGCCTACTGGGAGTGAATCTTAGCATCTTAAAATTGCGAACGATGTATTCGCAATATTGCGATTACACACCTCGTAGCAGTTTCTGAGTAGCTTCAGACTTACTCGGCATCTGCGATCATTTCACTGCTTGTCGTTCCTGGTTTGACGTCACAAACACACCCAGCGTTCGCCCAGACACTCCCCCGTTTCTCCAGCCACTCCTGCGTTTTTTCCGGAAACGGTAGCGTTTTTTCCCACACGCCCATAAAACGGCCTGTTTCCGCCCAGTAACACCCATTTCCTGTCAATCACATTACGATCGCCAGAACGATGAAAATGCCGTGAGTAAAATTCCTAAGTGCATAGCTAATTTACTTGGCGCAGTCGCAGTGCGGACATTGCGCATGCGCATTAAGCGGAAAATCGCTGCGATGCGAAGATTTTTACAGAGCGAACAACTCGGAATGACCCCCCATGTGCTATTTGGGGCATGTTTTTTTAAAGTGCCATCCTGTCTGACACTGTCGTATAAGTCCAGGGATACTGCCAGTGTCGGACTGGGGCATGTAGGGCCCACCGAGAGAATGCAGTGGTAGGGGCCCAGGTTTAGAGGTGTGGCCAGTCTGCAGAGGGGGTGTGGCCTGCCACCTCATTGGTTTGACTAACCATTAGAAAGTGCAACCTCTGGGCCCCTTCATGAATATATATACAGTAAATTCAGCTGCTGCATGCATGATAATGTACCAGATTAATGACAGCAATGCACTGTAGATAATACACCATAGTACAGTATAAGGTAACATATGTATAATGTATAATTCAAGTGCACAATCTGGAACCCGATCCTTAGAGCAGGAGGTGGTGCCCCAGGCAGTGGGGCCCACCGGTGGTTTCCCCTATACCCCTGTGGGCCAGTCCAAGCCTGGATACTGCTGTATTAGTCCAGGGGTATTGCCGTATAAGTCCACCAATTGTAGAGTTTTTGAAAGATGACAGGGGAGTGCTGGAGATGCTGTCAGTGGACTGAAAAATTGCTGGCCACTTTCGACATTCAGCCACTGCATGCCACTATTAGATAGGCTAGGTGATTGTGTCGTTTAGCTTAGTAATACAGCAACCTCGGTGCACTTCTTTTTCTTCTTTGCATCATGTGCTGTTTGGGGCCTATTTTTTAAATCTGCCATCCTGTCTGACACTGCAGTGCCACTCCTAGATATGCCAGGTGTTTGTGCCGCACACTTGTGTCACTTAGCTTAGTCATACAGCAACCTTGGTGCACCTCTTTTTCTTTGCATCATGTGCTGTTTGGGGCCTGTTTTTTAAATCTGCCATCCTGTCTGACACTGCAGTGCCATTCCTAGATGGGCCAGGTGTTTGTGCTGCTTAGCTTAATCATACAGCCACCTCGGTGCAACCTTTTGGCCTAAAAACAATATTGTGAGGTGTTCACAATAGACTGGAAATGAGTGGAAATTAATGTTATTTGAGGTTAATAATACCGTGGGACCAAAATTACCCACAAATTCTGTGATTTTAGCTGTTTTTATGTTTTTTTCCAAAATCATCCAGATTCAAAACCAAAACACGAAAGGGTGGTTTTGGCAAAACCAAGCCAAAACCAAAACACAAGCCGCGAATTAGAACCAAAACACAAAACACGAAAAGTGCCCGCCGCACATCTCTATTTATATAACATAAGATGTCACACATGATAGGAGCACTGAGAGCAATAATTGTTGGAGAAGAGGCTCTGCGCTGTCTCCTCTGTTGCTGCCAGGATTACATTTTTATTTAAACTGTAATTTTATCTAATCTGTGCTATCCATGTTTTACCACCCTGATAAAGTTTTTCCGGGCCTTGTTCTGCATCAGTTTTGTATCTTCCAGTATAACTTGTCATTTTAGATTTTGTCCACAAGATGTCGGTATTTTCAGCACATTGTTTTAGAATAGGGTTCTTTATTTTTGCATGTATACTATATTATAAACAAAAAAAAATAAAAAAAATTCATTGGTGTGTTCTCATGTTGGTTGTTTCATATGTGAAGCATGAGATTATATTCATTATGGCACTGCTTGCACTTTATATAAATTATTCAGTTTACGTTTCTGTTGCACTGTAGATGGGATATATGTTGTTTTCTTATTTACAGGGTATTCTGTTGTTGCACTGTAGATGGGATATATGTTGTTTTCTTATTTACAGGGTAATAGGTTCACCATACTTCAGTGTATGGTGTACATTGTATCATAAGCTCTAAGCGTTTTGATTTATATATTGCACTTTATTATTTTATGCCAAAATGTATTCACTTGCACTGATATTTAGGTCTGCCTTGACTTGTTTATATTGTATGCAGACCAACCGCTGTATGTTAACTATGTTTATACACTGTTATTACAGCGTTGCCAAGGTCCTGGGTCTTGCTGAATGACGTCACTTCCGGTGCAAAGGGGGGTGCCATGACCGAAAGTGCTCGTTGGGAAGATACCGGATTCCAAATCAATCAGGCACGGTGGCAGATGAAAAACCAACAGAGGTTTATTGAACAGAATGGGTTATAAACAGTTCAGCATGCTTCTGTAATCCAATCCCAAATGACAAACTCCTGACAGAACATTACTTCTTAGTCTAGGAGCACAGAATCTCCCTTCAGCTCTCTGGGAAGCTCTACTTATACCCCCCAGAAGCTTCCTATTGCATGGGTGTGTTTGACTTCTTTGTTTTAGGCATTGGAATACAATACATATTCTAATGAAGGTGATTAAATCAGCCAGAGAGACACCTGGGCCAGTATTTACTAAAAATCCGAGTTTGGTCGATTTGTGTTTTTTTTTCTAAGTCCCAATCCGGGAATTCACTAAGCACCAATCTCGGCAGTGTCTGGTCTATTCGTAATGGTTTGAATGACAACGTTCCGAAATACGAATGAATAGACCATCGGTCAAATGCGGCTGTTTTTTTCATAGAATACGGGAATTCACTATTCATTCGTATTTGGGTGTTAGTCTCTGGGTGCTCAAATGCGGTCGTATTTTTTTGCGATTCGTTAAAAAAAAAGCGGCAAAAAAATAGACCTGCTTTTTTCAGTCGTGTTTACATGTGTTGCAAATAAAAAATCACTCACACCTGAATTAGGATGCCTATAAAAAGATGTTAGGCCCATTTCAATACACCTACACTCAGAAATGGCAGCAGGACTGTGGGCCACTGATCTTTTGTGTGCTGTGGGATTCCTCAGACTCAGACATCAGCCTGTAAGTACCCAGGGCCAAGAAACTGAACATGGTCAGCAGGTTGTACAGGTTCCGCGGAGGCTGCGCAGGCCTCGTTTTTTTAGGGGGCCTTTAAACTTGAACGCATTGTCCGATGATAAGGTCATACAGATGTTCCGTCTAAATCGTAACAACATTTTCCGTCTGTATGACCTTGTCAAACTGGGCCTAGACCCTGAGACAGCATGCTCTCGCCCTGTCTCAGGCCTGCACAAACTCCTGGCTGTGTTGCACTTTATGGCTACTGGCAGCTTTCAGGCTGTATCTGGGGATGTCATAGGAATCTCACAGCCCTCATTTTCAAGAATCTTAACACAGGTGATGTATACCTAACGACCTCTTCTGTTTTGTGTTTGTTTTAATTTCTCGGTGGCCAGTTCTGTCCTAAAATCTCATGTTTATTGTTCTTTAAAATGTTCACACAGGTGTTGGCTGTTTTGCAGCCCTACATCGAGGCCTCAATCTGCTTCCCTACCCAGGAGTCTCAGTGGCATGCCGTCAGGGTAGATTTCTATGAGCTGGCTGGCATGCCCAATGTGCTTGGAGCCATAGATTGCACACACATTCAGCTGAAACCACCTAGGGGCAGGCAGCACATATATACAAACCGCCATTTCGAACACTCCACAAATGTGCAGGTGGTTTGTGATGCAAATCTCAAAATAATGAGTGTTGTTGCTGGTTACCCTGGGGGCTGCCATGACTCCTTCATCCTCAGTCAGTCATCCCTCTTTGATAAGTTTGAGGATGGACAAATGCCAGATGGATGGCTGCTGGGTATGTAATTTGATATGTGTAGGCCTGCGTATACTTTGTCCAAATACAGGTGCAGATGTATTAACCTGTAGAAGGCATAAGGAAGTGAGAAACCAGTGATCTGTGCAAGGTAATAAAGGCACCAGCCAATCTGCTCCAATATGTAAATGAACATTTAGGAACAGATTGTCTGCTGCCTTTATTACCTTGCACATATCACTGGTTTTTCACTTCCTTATGCCTTCTACAGGTTAATACATCTGCCCCACAGTGTTTACTTATGTGTTGCTGTATCTTTTTTTTTTTTAAATCTGTTTATTATGATTTTCATAGAGTACAATGTAAGACAGAAACAGATAGCAATTATTTGATGAATAAAGCACAAAAACAACATTGGTGTGTACATCAATCAATGTCAGGAATCAAATCTATAATATCGTCAAAGTCGTGGAGTAGATGTGATTCATCAATAAGAACACATTGCACTGGAGTCAAATAGTACTCCAAAAATCAAACCTCAGGAAACCCTTCCTTGAAGTAGAACATTAGAAACATTATATCAAACATAAGTCCATAAGAAAAGGGGGAGATAGAAGAATAGTAGAGAGAAAGTAGGGAGGGGGGGGGGGGAGGACAGGGAAACACATAAGGATAAGTAGGGAGGAAGAATCAGGATGTTTTTTATTCATAAAGACAAAGTATGGTAGCAATTGATACTTCAATATCAGGACGGAGAGTACTAAATTTCAACTCCAGGGCTTATCTTAAGGTACGGAAAATAGTTTCATAACATGGATTCTTCCAATATCTTCCTGTGAAGGAACCATTCAGTGTGCTCAAATACCTTAAATATTTGGGCCTGTGTGGTCTGATCCCGCGAGTCAATGTAAAGGCCCCACTTTTTGTAGAAAGTTTTGACACCTGACTCTATATTTACTTGAGCCGATTTTCTGTCGTAATATAAGATCTGTAACAACTTACTATGAACTTCTACCAATGTAGGTGAAGAAGACGATAACCAGTGGGATAAAATAATTTTCTTTGATACTGTTACTAAGATAGTGAGAAATGGAATAATTCGCTGTTTCCCAGGTCCTAGATCCCATTCCGAAAAATTTGCCCATAAACAAGAAAGGGGCGTTGCTGATACACGTATATTCAATAGCTGATTAATGTAGGCTAATAATTTGTGCCAGAAACGTCGGATCAGACCACACTCCCAAAACATGTGATAGAAGGAAGCTATTCGAACATGACATTTGGGGCATTCCCCGGTTTCCAAGGGGTGAAATCGAGCATGTTGGGTTGGGGAGATATAGGCTCTCTGCAAAGTTCGGAGGTGAACCTCTTGTAGGTAAGGTGAAGCCAGGGCTTTCAGGGTAGAGACATAATGATCACTAAGTTGATGGTGATTAGTTAGGCCAGGTATATCCTTACACCATTGGGTAAATAGTCTGTCCCATCTACCCTCTGTTGTGCGAGAAGTCAGGATGGTATAAATCTGTCTAATGCGTGTTGGTCCGGCTTTGTGAATATTAAGTGTGACTAACAATGGGTGAGAGGAAGGGGATGAGTCATGTGGTATGTTGCGCATACGAGTTATTGAGTCTAGATAGTGTCGGGTCTGGAGATACATGAAAAAATGAGAGTGAGGCAGGTCATATTTCTCTCGGAGCGATGAGAATGGATATATAGAGCCCCCCGGGTCAAACACTTTGGAAGAGTTAGACAGACCCTTCTCTTTCCAGAGCCGGTAATTGGAGTTAGTGAGAGATGGGGGAAAGGCGGGGTTGCCCCATAGCGGAATACATACAGACACCTCAGGGTTACATTTAAATTTCTTGTGTAGGGTGCGCCAGTTGTAATAAATATCATGAAAAAGAGGATTGTTAAGGATGTGAGTTGGGATCAGGGAGGGTTTGGACAGTAGCAATGCTCCCGGGGAGTAGGGAGTAAATAAGGCCTCATCTAGAGCAGTGTCTGTGAAGAGTTCCCTGTCAAACAGCCAATTAGCAGCACATCGGAATAGAGTCGCCATAGAGTAGGACATATAATCAGGTACTCCAAAGCCTCCTGCGGCCTTAGGGGCCATTAGTTTATCCAAAGCGATAAATGCTTTTTTCCCTTTCCATAGGAATTTTGACATGATTTTTCGTAAATATTGGATGTCTTGAGTCTTAAGGCGGATCGGGAGCATCTGCATAAGATAAAATAATTTCGGGAAGACTATGCTTTGCAAGACGGCTATCCTCCCCAACAGTGACAGAGGCAGCAATTTCCAGCTATCTAGCAACGAGGTGACACGTGTTAAGGCAGGGGTGTAGTTCTCCTCATATAGTCTGGAGAGATTCGCTGGGATTTGAATCCCCAGGTAGGTAAGCTTTGTGTGGGAGATTTTAAAGGAAAGAGATGGGATGAGTTTGGAAATGTTATGGGCAGAAGGGCCCAGGGGTAAAAGCTCTGACTTGGCTACATTAATTCTATATCCCGCCCTAGTTCCGAATGCTTGTATCAATCCAAGGATCTCCGGGATGGAGGTCGATGGATCAGAAACGAATAGCAGCATGTCATCGGCAAAAAGAGCAAGACGGAGGTCAATGTCTCCAATTTTGATTCCCTTAAAAACTCTCGATTGGCGTAGGGCTATCGCTAGGGGCTCCAGTGCTATTGCAAATAGTAAGGGCGATAAAGGGCAGCCCTGTCTAGTACCTCGTTGTATCTCAAATGATGAGGACAGTACCCCATTACAGGAAATCTGGGTTTGTGGAGCAGTATAAAGTAGTTTTAGAAGATTCACAAAGTCGTTAGGAAAGCCAAAGTGCAGGAGAGTAGAGAAAAGATGGTCCCAATCCACGAGGTCGAACGCTTTCTCAGCGTCAAGGGAGAGAATAACTGGGGGAGGGGAAAGAGGAGTAAAAGAAGGAGAAGAAAAAGAGGAAGCTGTATAAATGGCAGTTAAAACTCTCCGTACATTGATCTCTGAGTGTCTACCCCAAATGAATCCAGTTTGATCCTTGTGTATAATTTGGGGGAGTAATAATTTAATTCGATTTGCTAATATTTTAGTGAGTAACTTATAATCAAGATTTAACAATGAGATCGGGCGATATGATCCAGGCTGGGACAAATCTCTACCTGGTTTAGGAAGGACTTTAAGGACAGCAGTATTAAAATGTCTGGGAAGAGTGTCAGAGGACAAAATCGCATTTAGTACAGACACTAGAGTGTCCCCTATGCGGGGTAAAAGGATTTTATAAAAATCGGCGCTAAAGCCATCAGGGCCCGGTGCTTTATCTCTGCCAAATTGACCAATGACACTCTGGACTTCTTCCAATGAGATCGGATCAAGCAATGATTGTACCATGGAGGGTTGAAGTTTGGGGATAGGAAGAGTGTCCCAAAACTCCTTGGGCCATGGTGGAGGGGTGGGTTCCGTGGAGGGGGAGGGATGTGGTGTTGAGGAGTATAAATCGTTATAGTAAGATTTCATTATCTCTGAGATTTCCTGGTTGTTTGTAGTTAATGCGCCAGTGGTGGTGCGTAAGGGATGGGTGACCATGGGAGGTCGGGAACCAGTAAGAAGAGTCGTTAGCAATTTTCCAGTTCTATTGCCAAACTTATAAAACCTGTGATTCACTGAAAAGGAGAACCTATTACCCATGGAAGACATAAATTCATCAAAATGTGTTTTGGCCTCCAAATAAAGGAGACGGTTGTGTGGAGTAGGAGAGGATTTGTATTGCTGATAGGCCGTTGACAGGGGCCTCTGGAACTCTAGGTACTTAGAGGCGTATTTCTTGTTAGTGGCGGAGACATAGGATATTATATCACCTCGGAGAACCGACTTTGCGGTCATCCAAAATAATATAGGATCCTCATCTAAATGGGATGAATTATTAGTCTTATAAGATTCCCAAGAAGATTCCAGTCTTTGTTGAAATTTCAAGGAGTTGGCTAGATATGTAGGGAATCTCCACAATTTGGGAGATGAGGGAGCGTCTGGAAAGTGAAGGGTCGCTGTGACTAGAGCATGGTCCGACAGAGATATTGCCTCGATTTGAGAGTCGGATATATGTGGTAGAAGAGAATGGGATAATAAAATGTAGTCTATCCTAGACAATGTATGATGGGCCGCAGAGAGGCAGGTGTATTCTTTGTCTGTGGGGTGTAAGGCTCTCCAAATATCTACTACCTGCAGTCTTTCAGCCAGCAGGGGTACCCCGAATTTGGGCAATGAGAGAGGTCTTGCTGGTGGGTGTGATCTGTCTAGGTAGGAGGAGGAGATAAGGTTGAAATCCCCACTGAGTATCAAGGGATCTGTGAGGAAGGGAGTCAGTTTGGCCAGTAAGGACTGAAAAAATTTCTTAGAATAGACGTTAGGTGCATATACATTACACATTGAATAAACTCTACCATGTATCTTAACAGATAGTATCACATAACGACCCTCAGGATCAGCCACAGTGGACAGAACTTCCGCCGGGATAGAACGTTTGATCAATATAGCAACACCTCTGGCTTTAGAATTGAAAGAGGCAAACCCCAATACTCGCCAATTCAAAGCATTTAGTTTTGCCGTCTCCTCTGAAGTCAGGTGTGTTTCCTGGAGGAACGCCAGGTCTACCCGTTGTTTATTAAGATAGAGAAGTATTTTCCGTCTCTTTGCTGGGGAATTAAAGCCCCCAACATTCCAGGATCCTACCGTCAGGTCAGCCATATGTCAGAGGAAAAGGCAAAACAGATGCGTTCTTTACCACCTTCACAAGAAACAGCGACATAATCACAACCTGATGGATGGGGGGTGGGGAAGTGGGGGGTGGAGAGAGACAAAACAAGAGAAGAAAAAGGGAGATAGGAGGCAATCGTGAGTAACAGGCCGTACAATCGTAGAAGTACAATTTTAAAAGTCACTAATATGCCAGTGGCCAGTGACCTCCGGTCAGCAAACATGAGCAAGCACCAGTGATGGTGTACCCGCGCCTGAGTATACAGTGATGGGCACTAGCAGGAAAGGAGGATCCCCTCCCCACCGCCATAATTCTATTATCTATACCCACCCAGCATCCCTCAAAAAATAAGCAGGGTAACAGCATATTCCTAAAAACAACAGCTCTTGGGTGAAATGTAGTGAGTCGAGTAATGTAAAGAATATATGGGAAGGATTACAAATAAGTAAACATAACCACGGAAGTCCATGATAATGGGGGAGTCCCCAGCATATGCAAGTAACATGATAAACAATTATAGAACATTTTTTTTTTTTTTTTTTCTTTCTTGTTTTGTATATATGTAATCATATTGAAGCTATAATGAAGCCGAATCAAATATAGAGCGGCAGCAGTCACTATGATGCAAGAGATCATTAGCAAAAAGAACCAGCACTGATCAGAAGATATGATGGAATCGCAGGGGGAAAACCTGTATATTACAATCCAGCAGCCGCCGAAGGGAGATCTGTAATATCTGTGGCGTCTTCTCTAGAGATATTACGGAGGTAGGCCACTGCGTCTGCGGGTGATAGAAAATCTTTGTGGGAGGTACCCTCATAAATGCGTAAGCGTGCGGGGTAGAGTAATCCAAACTTGCGGCCCTCGGACACAAGTTGAGTGCAAATAGGTGAAAACGCTTTACGGGCCCGGGTCAGTTCCACCGAATAGTCCTGGAATATGAAAAGCTTGTTACCCTCCCATTGGATATCTTTCATTTTTCGGGATGCAGACCAGAATGCCATTTTATGAAGGTAGTTTAGACAGCGAAATAGTGTTACCCGTGGACGCGGTCTGGCGGGGGTGGGGACAGGGCCCACACGATGGACCCTCTCAATAACTAGATCACTGCAGTCTCGTTCTATGCCCAAAAGTGTAGGCAGGGTGACACGTACAAAATGAGCTAGTGCTGTGCCCTTAAGTGACTCTGGTAAACCCACCAATCTGATATTATTTCTTCTTGAGCGATTTTCCATATCATCTAGCTTATTCCATATTTGATAATTCTCTGTGGTAAGAGATTTTACTGAGTGATGCAGTCCCTCAATATCATGGGTTGCAGCTTGCAGCTGGGATTCAGTGTGAGTGACTCTCTGCTGTAAGTGCTGCAGCTGTGTAGTGATATCAGTGACAGCCTGTGATAACAGAGGGGCCATGGTTGCCTTTATTGCTGCCACTTACATCTCCATACGTTACAGGGGCTTCAGGGTCACGGCATACCTGTGATCCTGTGATGTCTGTCCCCTCGGCCGCAACTTTTTTGGAGGCTGGGGAGGTGACTTCAGGGCCGGCGCCAGGCGCCATGTTGGTTCCCGCGCGGCGTTTTTCCAGCCTCGCATTTACGCCTGCCGGAGCCTGTGCAGCCGCGGCCATGGGCGTCACATAGCGATCCATGCTGACCGCTGAATTTGCAGAGGGTATGCCGGGTGATGTAGAGGCTGTATCAGCCTTGAAAAGGTTAGTTGCGGTGGGCGGCGGGACGGAGCTCCTGCAGCGTGCGGCTCACTCCATGGGTCCCGGAACCGGAAGTCTCATGTGTTGCTGTATCTTAACATGAATCACGTTACTATATCTGTCTTTTAGGTGATGGAGGAAATGGCTGTTTCTCTTGGCTTCTAACTCCATTGTCCCGACCTGATACCCCTGCTGAACACAATTACAATAATGCACATAAGTCCATGCGGAATGTGATAGAAAGATGTTTTAGTGTGCTGAAATCTAGGTTTCGGTGTCTGGATAAGTCTGGTGGCCTTTTGTTGTATAGTCCCTCCAAGGTGACTCAAATTGTGTTCTGCTGCTGCTTTCTTCATAACATGTGTTTGCAACAACATCTGCCACATGTTGAGGAGGAAGAGGAGGAGGAAGAAAGCAGCCAGCAAGAAGAGGAATTAGAGACATCTGGTGATACTTGGAGTACTGATGTAGGGAGGCAGGTTAGGCAACAGATCATCAATCGCTATTTCTAAGGTAAGCTTGGTTTGCTTATTTAATTTGTTGTGTAATCATAAATAGATGTTTTGCCTCTTTTTCCAAAAACCATTACTCAGAATGTGTCTGTCTCCTTCACACATACAAACATACCCTCGCTATATGAAGAACAAATGTTGCATGTGTATTGTGTGTATTTTTAATCTCAAAACAACAGATTATGAGTGGCATGCATTAAGTCTGGATAAGTGTTCGAAAACTTGCAGTGCTAATTTCTTACAAGCCCACATCATCCATGTAGTATTTCACTTTATCATTGTGTGTAACGTCCTAATGCACAGGTTCACAAACTCGGCCCTCAGGACCACACACAGTGCATGTTTTTCTCGTAACCCAGTAGAAGCACAGGTGTATGAATTACTCACAGACATGTTAAAAGGTTCACAGGTGGAGCTAATTATGTCACTTGTGATTCTGTGAGTAGACCTGCAAAACATGCACTGTGTGGGTTCCTGAGGGCCGAGTTTGAGAACCTGTGTTCCCAAAAATTACTCCTCAACATATAATATGTTAGCCTTGAGGAATACATGTGTCCCTATGTGTGATGCACCATCATATTTAAGACTCACAAACTTACTGTAATCTGGAACAATTTTATTCCTAATGTTTGATGCTGTAAACTTGATGATTTGTAAGTAAATTCACAGTTTGCCACACATATACATTATTATACACAGTTTTTATTTTTGTTGTAAAAGTACATATTTGTTTGTTTCAGCATCATGTGTAAAAACATGCTTAATAATTTAAAACACACACAAACATGTCCCAACAATACTGACATTCATTTCGACAATGTTTTTCCTACAAAACAAAGGAAACATATTACAAGCTTTTTACGCAACTCAATTGTGTTCTTCTTGTAATGTTGTATAGATAAGACAGCTAAGATATGTATCACTAACATTGTAATTTGGATTGTCTGCAGGCAAAGAGAATGATTGGAATCTAGAAAGAGTAATGATTAGAAAAAAAATCAAGTGGTCAGTTTACTTCCTGCTAAAGACATTCTGCCTGGCTGGATATTTTTGTATCTGCAGGCAAAGAGAATGATTGGAATCTAGAAAGAGTAATGATTAGAAAAAAATCAAGTGGTCAGTTTACTTCCTGCTAACATGTATGTGTGGCTTCATCAACATTTCCTTCCTCCAATACCCAAAAAAAATGTTAATGAATAAATGTGCGTACTAATTTTTTTTTTTTAATTTTGGGCCACTTATAATCAATGATGTTGAAAAAAGGGTCAAGGAGCTAAGTGTTATATTTTGAAAAGCATCAAAAACACTTGCTAACTATTTTGAGTTACTTATCACAAATGTCTAACTTGTTTTTTTCACGTTTTTTTGGTGGCTGCTTGTCCTGCCCTTTGCCTTTAGCACTGTCATGTTGGCGTGCTCTGGTGGACCGTCTTGGTGGTGATGAGACTGGCGTGATATTTGGAGTAGTCGTACCAGAACTGCTGCTTGTTTGCTGTTGGTGCATGCATCTGAGTGTTTTCAGGTTAGTGAGGGTGGCATTGAGTTCACGTGTAGCAGCATTTTGATTGTCTACTATTCGGAATAAACTTTCATTAATCTTTTGACTGTTTTGAAAAATGCTCATATAACTTTGCTGTTGTCTGTGCTGTTCTTCCATTAGTCTGTGCTGTTCTTCCATTAGTCTGTGCTGTTCTTCCATTATGCGCTGTAAGTTGCCCATGACCTGTGTAATGTCTGTATGCATGAATTCCATAGTATTGCCTATTCTGGTTGTTTGCTCATTTTGTCTACTCAGATTTCTTGATATTCTTCTGAGGTGAGATGGTAGGCTTGCAAACATTTGTGTCTGCTTACGCAGGCAATCTTCATTAGTGGCCTGCTGTCTAGCCCAGATAGTCCAAAACACCTGATCAGGGCCTTGTGTTCCTGGTGTTGTTGGGCTGTGTTGTGGTGGTGGTGGTGGTGTGCTTTGCTGTGGTGGTGTACTCACAGGTGCTGGGGGGCTCATTCCTTGCATTAATGGCTGCATTTCTAAGATGTTTGTCTCCTCCATGTCACTGTGTTGGTGTTGTTGCGGAGGGATGCTGTTCCCAGGACTCGAAGCTGAAATGTTAAACAAATCTCCGTTAGCTATCCATATGTTTGTGAAATGTTAAAAAATCACTACACATGGAACACATGTCATTCACTGTTGCTTTCAACTATTCTGGCTAGCAACATCATCACTCATAGCTTAAATACATACATATGCCTGTTTGTGGCAAATGTGTCTGGTTACTTAATTGTGAAAACAAACACTTTAGTTTTATTGTAGCTCACACATACTCAACCATAAAAAACACATTGGAATACATAATGTGGTACCTTATAGCTTTGTTCAAAACAACATAGTAATGTTTTTATATGTATTTTGCAATGTTACCTCAAGCACACATGAGATTTTTGGAAAAACAAACTTACTTTTTACAAACAAACCAACATGCTTTTTTGTTGCAGCATCTTATACCCAATGTCATACTGTATGGCTCAAGTGGACATACATATCTTTACTGGATGTGGACAAGGCCATTTAGTTTGGATTCCATTTCAGCTTTTACTTATTGCGGTAAGTATTTTAGTTTTGGATGTGTTTTGACTTAATGCGGTTATGACTGATTTTGATTATGTTCTGACATTACACATTTTTTACAGTTTGATACTCACAATCAAGAGGAGGGGAGTGTGGATGACGTCTTGGAGGTGTGTCCAAAATTTGGAGTGGGGGTACAGAACATACGGACGATAATCTTCGTGGCGGGGTAGCCTGCTGTGTTTGTGCCGGGACATACGACCTTGCTTTCTTTTCGGCCACAGGTTTTCTGTGGTGATGTCTTACAGAAGTGCCACTTCTGCTGCTCCATACTTCTTTTTATGGACCTTTTAATGAAAGTGCAATTTTGTTATGGCCATTCCTTTACAAGCATACCCTATACTACAATGGACACTTTACCTGCTTCCGCAGCGTCATCATCATCAGATGTGATAGGAGTTACTGGCCGACGAGTAGTACTGCTTTTTTCAGAAACTGTATAAAATTAAATATATTCATAAATCATGCTATTGTGTATACATCCACCCATTATGCTTATAAACATTTTAACATTTAGAAATGCTTGGTTTTTAATTCAAACAAACATAAGGACCAGAAATAATAATAATTTTAAAAAAAATGACCAAAACACATATGCACTATGGCAACATCAACACAGGAAAACATGTACAGGACACTGACATAGGCCACAAGTTCATGGAAAGGTTTTTTAATAAAATAAAAACACACAACTTCATTTTGTATTGGAAGGAAAAATATTACAGATGCAATATCTAATTTGCTCTGTGATGTGGCACTCCAAAGACACATTACCACTATATGAGCAAAAAGAAAATGCAGCAATTTAAAAAAAAAAAAAAAAAAACACTGCAGTATGGTGTCACGGTACAAATACAAGCAAAAAAAAAAAAAAGATTTTAAAATTAAATACATAACATTCTCTACAGACGACATTACACATGTAAGTGGTTTACAAACCACTTTCCAGTACTCCAGCCTCTAACATGACAACGACTTAAAAAAAAAAAAAAAAAACATGGATCACATATATCAAACAGTCATAATCTTTGACTAAAAAAACGCCCAAAAGGAAAACATTATTGCAGGACAATTCAGAGACACACCAAGTCCAAACTACACATGCAAAATATCTGTCTGAAAAACACATGACATACAATAAAGTAAGATGTAACATTGGCTTTTATATAAAACATTACCCAAAACAATGTATTTGCTGACACACACTTGAAGATGGGAGTAATATGCAACGTCACATGACACACATTACAAAAAAAAAACATAAAAAAAAAAAAATGCAAATACACATGCTCACCATTCTTCCTGGGCCTATCTGAATCCCGGACATGGGTTGCAGAGACAACTTCTGGAGGTATTACACTCCGCATGGGCTCCTCATACTCCAGATAACTTGCAATATAGGGCTGCCCACCACCGGTTTTCCGAGCCGACTTGGCCTCCTTGGCCATTTTGGACTTGACACGTCGCTTTATGTCATAGTACCGTTTGCGGCACGTGTCCTCCGTCCGCTGACCACCCCCTCACTATTGACAGCAGCAACTACTTTCGCCCACAACACCGTCTTCCTCCGTGTTGGCACCTTGGCGGACTCAGGGCCAAATAGCTGCCTCTGATACTTCATCAGCTCACGCACCAATGCCACATTTTCAGCAAAACTAAACTTAACATTCCGCCCAGTCTTAGTAGTGGTGCGTGGCTGCGGAGCACTCTGACTGTCACTATCACTTAAGGCTGCTGCAGCAACCTCACCCACCTCCTCCACCTCACTAACACTCACCTCCTCCACCTGACCAACCTCCTCCCCCTCACTCACACCCTCCACCTCTGAATCACACATAATTGTGGTTCTAAACACAGGGGAAAAAACAACAACAACAACACACTCCTCCACTACCACTACACAACTCACACACACACACACACACACACACACACACACACACACTGACAAGGGACTATAAAGAAAAATAACTTGCACTAAAAATGAGACAAAACCACAAAATACAAGACAACAAGAATGACAAGACGACTTTCAAACACAATACCACACTCAGAAATCGCTACCACCACTCCTCTTCAAACCACAAATTCACCTACCTCTACAGCACAACCTCCCTCCTCCTCACCACTAACTAAACCCACGAGGTGCGGACGGTTTGGGGCGTATTTATATGGTTGCGCACAGACACGCCTACCATCTGAAACACAACCAATCACGAACGGGGATGAAAATCGAAACTGAAAGTGAAAATGCGGCCGCGGGAAAAAAAACCCTGCCGCGTTTAACTTAGGAAAAAAACCAGCAAATACAACAAAAACACGTACGCAAACGACAATGACGGCCGTAAATGTGCCAAAAAAACCCGACTGCCATCGACATCGGAAAACACGAAAACCATAAAGTCGACTGCTTCGTAACTTTGCGCATATGGATTCAAAAAGTTGCATGAAAATGCACCCGATACAAAACGAGTTTAAACACTACACAAACCGACTCAAACACGAATATTAGTAAATATTGCCCCTTGTCTGGCCATCTTACTGTTGGACAATAGGGAGTAAAACATAAGGTTCAATGGTACCTTAAACAGTAAACCTTTAAGTGTCCACTGTAGAAACAAAAGGAAACTTTAATGCTAACAGGAATAACCCACATACAGTGTAACAGATTACATAACCCAAGGCATACATTACAATATTAAGGCTAATTTAAACACAGTACGGGGGAACAGAGATGTGCCTCAATGACAGGGGCGTGCATTCAGCCACATAAGCACTGGCATTTCTATAATGGGTGATTCCAGAGGGGGTCCCCACCGCACACACTGCACCCATTTTTAAAATACTCCCCCCTCCGAAGTCCAGCGCCGGCATCCACAGCACTATTAGAACACAGTGAAAATGGCTCAGCGGCCATTTTCACGGAGTTCTGCGCATGCACAGTAGAGAAATCTCAGGGAAAATGGCCACCGCACCATTTTCCCGGAGATCTGCGCATGCGCAGTAGATTCTGAGCCCCCTAGAGCTCAGACTCTACAGTGCTCTGGGCAGAGAGGAGGGGGACCGAACGGAGGAGGCTGAACACGGGCCTCCTCCTTTCTTAAAACGCCCCTGCACATAAGAGCACGCTCCTGTCAGACGCGCAGATGTGATGGACCAGCGGTTCCACTGGCCAGCGGGCACATGCGGCGGCGCAACACTATTAAACCATCAGGTGCTTTTATTGTAATATTTTCTTTACAGGCGGACTACGAGTGCCAGCGGGCCCTTAGTGTCCGGGCATGCTGGCACTTGTGGCAGGCTTGCTGGGACCTGTGGGCCACCTGTAAAGAACTCACCACCTCCAGAGGTGTGGGGCATAGCACTGGGCTGGTTGTTGCTCAGGGGGGGTGAGGAACTCCAGCCCTGGGCTGACTGGTTTGGGGGGTATTTAATATTATGGCAAAACCCCCATACTGAGCGGCTCCCCTGCTGTTGCATTATCCCCCCTGGCTGGTTCACCCTGGTCCTGGTTTTGCATAAATAAGAGGAACCCTATGCTTTTTTATTATCTTTCTTTTTGGGGGGCGGGTGTAGGGGGGGGGGGCGCGATCAGCCAGTGCCTCACTAGTCACTGACCTCACCGCACGTCACTGGATCACACCTCCTTGATTTGCATTTGACACTACTACAGTGAGGCAAAATATGAACTGTGGTCCCTTCTGTTTGGCACAATATAAACTGGAGGCACTGATATATTGGCATACTGTGAATTGGGGGCACTATTGCTTGGCATATGAACTGGCGTGTACTGGATAGCTTTCTGTAGGTGCACACCATAGTTAAAAGTTCGGTGCACAGATCCTTAATTGTGAGTCACTATAACAGCAGTGTAGTCATGTGCACCCCAGTGTATATCCTAAATCAATTGCTGGCTATTAATGTTGATTAAAATATAAATGAATGTATATCCACTCTTTTGGTGAAGGTGTAGGTCACATACAAAGCATCCAAACCTAGTAGGCTTCAACCACTGGTTTATAGGTGGTGCACAGAAAGTGAAAATACATTAAAGGGCTGTGGCAAATCTGGTGTACACAGTATACAGATGGGGTTTTCAAATGGTTGAATCTGCATTAAGTAGAAAGTGTCAACACTGCCCCTGGCCTACACATTTCATGACAGCTATTATCTCACAAGAGATCTGTAACCACTGAGTCTACAGTATATTTCACGCTCATACAGTATAAACAATACCCTTTTTTGTACAGAGTGAGTCTGCTGAGCTCTATACTGTATGTAAGGATGGAGAGGCCGACTTACCGAGCGACTCGCCTTGTTGCCAAACAATAACTGAGACAAGACCACCTAAATTGGGCAATAAAATCAGTCACAGCTTTATATCCATAACACAATCACAACAAAACAATCGCAGTGCAAGGAAAGGGGAGTGGTGCACACAAAAGGTCTCTCAACGCTGAAATCACCTTGGGCGTGCCCGTCCTAATCTTTGAGGTACGCGACTATGCCCCCTACCATTTGGGACCAGCTACCATCTGCACAACACCCTCACCTGGCGCGCAACCCGTTTGGCCCATGCCGCATTATTGCTGGAACCAGGCGTGCGGCCACCTATTGGTGAATATGCAAGGCATTCTGACAATCCCCTACTTATCATGCCTTGTGCACTAGTCTCTCCCTGCCACACGAGGACCCAGTGACCTGGGTCCGAAGCCCCCACCCTGCGGCTACCACTCGAAGACTTTCAGGACATCCTGAAGGGCATTGCAGAATGTGGCCAGGCCTTGCTGGACCATTGTACTCCCTTGCTCATGCCCCAACCACTGCACTATCCTCAATGAACTGCTGTGCTAATGGTGCTCCCTCTGCAGGCTGTGACCGACTTACTGATGGCAGCATTTACCTTTGCTCCAGTCCCCCCTGTGGTTTCTCACCAAGCTAACTTTGTGATGATTAGGACCATATTATTCGTGCACTGCCCCACTACCCTGTTATCCAAACCATGACTCCCGGGCAGGCATGGGGACTAACAACATAATCTTACCAAGGTCATTCCTGCCAAGGCACTGTGCTTTCACCTCACTAGGATCTCTCTAGCCCATACCCAATACCACCAAAACACAGCTCCACTTGTTGCAGCCCCCATATGCCACAGAAATGGCCATGTGGAGGCCCCTTCCGCTCACCTGCTGCAAAATACCACCCTTGGGGATTACCTGTTAGCAACCTTGGGCCCACCTATTAATGACTGCCTCTGGCCAAGGACCAGCTATTGGTTCTCTCAATACCCTGTGCCCAGATTCCAGGATTTCTTCCCCCGGGCTCTGGGTCTTATCCTGGCAATGGGGACCCTGCTATCATCCACATGACCTAGAGCTCGCCACTGCGCTCCCCGGTCTAATGCGCAGGACCTGTCACCAGCTAATTGCCCAATGGAGTGCGCTGCTGCCCTGGGTCCCGTGTGGACTTCCCACCCCTGCAAGGATGAGTCGAAGGTCTCCTCCCCTGCGCCACATGTGGAGCAGAGCCTTTGACTGAAAAAAAAAACTAACCATCAAATTGAACAGGAAACCTGTGAGGTTGAAATTGCCTGAGTGCAGGGGCCGTGAACTCTATGCCGATGCCCTCTCTGTATTTCGCTAGCAAGGCTCCCATTCTTCGCCTCCCGACTGCTCTGACTATTCAGTTGACCGACTAGTATTATTACACCAGTTCCGGGACTCAGGGTCGACACCAATTAGGTCGACACTAATTGGTCGACACACCTTAGGTCGACGTGGACAAAAGGTCGACATGGGAAAAGGTCGATATGAGTTTTTATGGGGGGTTTGTGTCGTTTTCTCCGTAATGTGACCGGGAATCCCAATTAGTGCACCGTGTCCACTCACATGGCTCGCTTCGCTCGCCATGCTTCGGGCAGGTTACCGCTCCCAATTGTACTCCACGTGGATCGTAAAGTATGAAAAAGTTAAAAAAATGGAAAACAAATTGAAAAACTGACGTCGACCTTTTTCCATGTCGACCTTTTGTCCATGTCGACCTAAGGTGTGTCGAACAAGGTGTGTCGAACAATTGTTGTTGACCTAAGTGGTGTCGACCTTTCTGGTGTCGACCTGTAGTCCGGATACCATTACACCAGACGTTGTCCCTTGTCCAGGGCATCGTTAACAGATGCCTCTTCCGGGGAGGATAGGTGCTGCTTACTTAATGAAGTTTATTTACAAACACGACCCCCCTCCCGTAAAGGAGGGGTTCCCCACTTGTTCACAGGTAAGCCGGCATCAACACTCTCATACTTTTCCGAATTTCCATGTGCTGTAAAGCCCCCTTTTGCCAACGACCTTCCTGCGACAACGTGGTTTCGGAGCGCTTGGAGGCAACTGGATGACCTTTCTTGGTTCCACTTTAGCCTAACTAGGCTGAAATATCTCTCTAGACCTACTGTTAGGTTGTTGATGAAGATGTTGAACAAAAGTGGTCCGAGTCCAGACCCTTGTGGCACACCACTTAGTACTTTAGTCCAATTTGAAAATGATCCATTGACCACAACGCGCTGCTCCCTATTATCTAACCAATTACTGACCCATGTGCATATTGTGCTCCCTAGACCTATTTTTTGTAGCTTATAGATAAGACGCATGTGTGGTATAGTGTCGAAAGCTTTGGCAAAGTCTAAAAAGATTACATCCACCTCCTTACCCTGATCAAGGTTCGCACTTACTGTTTCATAAAAGCCAAGTAAGTTGGTCTGACATGACCTTCACAAATCCATGTTGGTTCCTTCTAATGACCTTATTTGCTTCAAGGAACTTTTGAATACTGTCCCTTAGAATACCTTCCAATACTTTCCCCACTATAGGTGTAAGACTAACTGGTCTATAATTACCTGGTTCAGCTTTGCTCCCCTTTTTGAATATCGGCACTACCTCCGCTATATGCCAGTCTTTGGGAACCATACCCGATTTAACCGAATCCATGAAGATAAAAATGAGAGGTCTTGCTAGTTCAGCGTGCAGCGCCATAAGAACCCTCGGGTGAATTCCATCGGGACCAGGTGACTTACTAATCTTTAACTTTTTTAATCGGTCATAGACTACCTCCTTACATAAATAAGCATTTAGCAGTGGGACATTATCTTTGTTGAGATTTTGTGCTAGACCCAGCATTTGGTCCTCTCTGGTAAATACCGTTGAAAAAAACTTGTTTAGTTTGTTTGCTATGTCATTATCATTTTTGATTAAGACTCCCCTATTGTACTTTAAAGGGCCTATACTCTCCTTCTTTAGTCTCTTGCTGTTAATGTACTTAAAAAATTTGGGGATTCGCTTTGCTTTCCTTTGCTACTAGTTTTTCAGTTTCTACTTTAGCCGCTCTTGTTCTTTTTTTTCATATTTTGTTACAGTCCATATAGTGCTGAAATGACTCCGCATACCGCTCAGATTTGTATTTTTTAAATGCTCATCTTTTTTTGTCCATTAATTCCTTTATATTTTTGTTAAACCACATTGGTTTGGGATTTTTATTCCTTTTTTTGCTGCTGGTAGGAATAAATTTACGAGTATTATTAATTAGCAGGGATTTTAATACATCCCATTTTTCTGTAGTATTTTTTCCTTGAAACAGAATTTCCCATTCAATGTCCCTCAACGCTTCCTTCATCATGTCAAAGTTGGCTTTGCTAAAGTTTAGAGTCCTAGTTGAACCAGTATAGGACTACTTATGAAAACTGATATTGAATGTGACCATATTGTGGTCGCTGTTACCTATGGGCTCTCCTACTTCAATATTTGATACCAATTCCCCATTGTTAGTTAATACCAGGTCTAAGATTGCTTTGTACCTAGTTGGTTCCTCGATTAATTGAACTAAGTAATTATCATTTAGCGTGTTTAAAAACATTGACCCTAGCAGTATCACATTGATTTTCCAGTTTATACGGGCTGCGAGCTGCGCTGCCTGCCGTGGACCCCAAACTGGTGATGACAAAGGGGGTTATTCAACTTCCTTTTACACTTCCTTTTTATATATACATAAAGCCAGTATAATCTTGTGAAAGACCACACGCCATGGAAGGGGCAGGGCTTCCCGGAGAGCGGGACCAGAGGCTGAAAGGCGCCATTTCCTGCTGCTGATCAAGAGGCTGCATGTTGGAGCTACTCCTCCACAGACCCTGCTGAACAACCAATAGTACTGGTACCAGGGGTTTTATAGGAAGGGGGGAGCATATCAGCGGTGGTGACACTGCTGCAGTACAAAATTGATTTATATTGAATATACGCAGCGGAGTGCCGCTTTGCCTGGGTATTGTGTGCTGGTCTCAATCTCTGTGTTACTCCATTCGGACTGTCTGGGGTTGCTGTGGTGTTTCATTACCTTTGTTGTCACTACACTGTGTTTATTCACATAACTCTGTGTGTTTCTACATGAGAATGTCTGGGAAAAAGATTGTGTGTCCCTCATGTAACACTAAGTTTACTCCTTTCCCAGAAAGGTCGCTCCTGTGTAACCACTGCTCTGTACCCTCTCAGGGTAGTAGTGTGCAGGAACCTGAGTGGTTAGAATAATTCAAAAGCATGATTCATAACATTAACACAGCGTTAGCTACTGCTAGACAAGAAAGGCAGACACTTAAACAATCTGTTGATAACATGTTTGTTAAAGCTGCTGACCACAGACAGCCCCCTCTGTTGGCCTTGCATAAACGTGCACTCCCACAGGCAATCCAGTCTGACTCTGATACTGAATTACCAGAGCTGGATGAGGGGGAGGTTGATATGGAAGAGGACAATTCTCTGTCCCCGGGTATTGAGGCCCTAATTTATGTTATTAGAGAGGTCCTCAACATACCGGATAAGGAGGCAGAACCAGAAGAGGAATTGTATTTTAATGTAAAACCAAAATTCTCTGCCACTTTTCCTAGAAAGAGTTAAACTCCATTTCCAGAGAGGCATGGGTCAATCCTGACAAGAAATTCAAAACCCCTCAGCGGTTATTGAATTAATTTCCCTCCCAAGGATAGGAAATTATGGGAAACTCCCCCGTCAGTGGATACTTCAGTGTCCAGGCTGTCACGTAAACTAGTTCTGCCTGTACCTGGGGCTATGACCGCAAGATTGAGACTACACTCAAATCAATATATACTGCGGTGGGCATAGCACAAAGGCCCACTATTGCATGTGGCTGGATTTTAAGGGCCATGGTAAAATGGTCTGAGAATATAATAAATGGGTTTGACTTTCTCCCTCAGGAGGAGGTCTTTATACTGCTGCATCATATCCAGGATGCTGCAAACTTTATAAGTGAGGCTATTAAAGAATTGTGTCTCATTAATGGCCACGGCTATGGTGGTCTCGGCCCGCAGGACTCTGTGGCCATGACAATGGTCAGCGGATGCTGATTCCAAGAAAGGTGTGGCGAATCTTCCATTTAATTTTCACTGAACAAGTGGATTTCTCAAGCGATGGCTGTAAAGTCTACCTGTCTGCAGACTGCTGCGCCTCCTACTAGACGTCCCTACCCTGGGCCTTCTCTGCAGTCCTTTCGTGTGGCCAGATTTAGAGGCTGAGCTAGAGGAGCCTCAAATGCCACTAGAGGACATCGAGGTAAGTCCCGTAAACCAGCGGCTGCTGGATCTCTGGACCAGACCTCCGGACCCTCATCCAAGGGAGACTTTCAGGTAGGTGCTTGCCTTCAACACTTCGCCCATGTGTGCCGTGTGTGCCAGTCCTGCCGGGATCCTTGGGTGAGGGACCTCATATCCCAAGGATACCGGTTGGAATTTCAAGCTCTACCTCCTCCCAGATTCTTCAAGTCAAGCTTACCAGCTTCACCCATAGCAAGAGTTACCTTGCAAGACGCAATTCAAAAACTGCTATGAATGGGGGTTTGTTGCACAACAGGGAGTTTTACTCAAGTCTTTTTGTTGTTACGAAACCGGACGGTTTGGTACGGCCCATCTTGAACCTAAAATCTCAGAACCTGTATCTACGCGTGTTCAAATTCAAGATGGAGTCCCTGAGAGTGGTGGTCTTCAGGCTGGAAGAGGGGGAGTTCCTAGTATCCCTAGATGTCATGGATGCTTACCTACATGTCCCCATATTACCTCCTCATCAGGCTTACCTCCGGTTCGCTGTACTGGATCACCACTTCCAGTTTTAGGCCTTACCCTTTGGTCTCTCCACAGCCCCAAAGGTATTCACAAAAGTTATGGCATAGATGATGCTGCAATTGCGCAGGATGGAAGTTAACATAGGAGGTCATTCCGAGTCGTTCGCTCGGAAAATTTCTTCGCATCGCAGCGTTTTTTCGCTTAGTGCGCATGCGCAATGTCCGCACTGCGACTGCGCTAAGTAAATTTGCTATGAAGTTTGGATTTTTACTCACGGCTTTTTCTTCGCTCAGGCGATCGTAGTGTGATTGACAGGAAATGGGTGTTACTGGGCGGAAACAGGCCGTTTTATGGGCGTGTGGGAAAAAATGCTACCGTTTCCGGAAAAAACGCGGGAGTGGCTGGAGAAACGGAGGAGTGTCTGGGCGAACGCTGGGTGTGTTTGTGACGTCAAACCAGGAACGATAAGCACTGAACTGATCGCAGATGCCGAGTAAGTCTGAAGCTACTCTGAAACTGCTACGAGATGTGTAATCGCAATATTGCGAATCTTTCGTTCGCAATTTTAAGAAGCTAAGATTCACTCCCAGTAGGCGGCGGCTTAGCGTGTGCAATACTGCTAAAATCGCCTTGCGAGCGAACAACTCGGAATGAGGGCCATAGTCCCCTACTTGGATGATCTCCTGATAAAGGCAGTCTCCAAGGAACCTCTGCTACACAGCATAGACTTGACTACTCGTCTGCTTACGGACCACGGGTGGATCCTAAATTTCCAGAAGTCTCACCTGGAACCATCACAAAGAATCCAGTTCCTGGGCATGATACTTGACATGGTAGCTCAGAAGGTGTTCCTCCCCATGGACAAGGCTTTGACAATCCAGGCTATGGCCCGCTCGGTGCTCAGACCTCGCAAGATCTCGATTCATCTTTGCATTCACCTACTGGGCAAGATGGTGGCCTCCTACGAGGCAATCCAGTATGGCAGGTTCCATGCTGCCCGATCCAGCTGGATCTGCTGGACAAGTGGTCAGGGTCTCACCTGCACATGCACCAGACTATAGCTCTGTCACCAAAAGCACGGATCTCCCTGTTATGGTGGCTACAAGTCTCTCACCTTGTGGAGGGTTGGAGTTTCGGTACCGAGACCTGGACTCTACTGACAACAGATGCCAAGCTCCGAGGTTGGGACGCCGTGACCCAGGGGGCTCAGTTCCAGGGAAAGTGGTCGTGTCAGGAATCTGTACTCCCGATAAATGTTCTGGAACTCAGCGCAATTTATAATGCTCTTCTACAGGCCTTCCATCTTCTCCAAAATCAGGCCATTCAGGTACAGTCTGACAACGCCACGGCGGAGGCATACATAAACCGGCAGGGGGGAACAAAAAGCAGGGCCGCAATGTGAGAGGTGTCACGGATACTCCTCTGGGCGGAAGCAAGGGCCATCTCAGCCATATTCATTCCAGGCGTGGACAATTGGAAAGCGGACTTCCTCAGCAGGCACGACCTCCATCCGGGGGAATGGGGCCTTCACCCTTAGATGTTTCAACAACTGGTTCACCGGTGGGGCTGGCCGCAGATAGACCTGATGGTTTCTCATCTCAACAAGTAGCTCCATCACTACTGTTCCAGGATAAGGGATCCACAGGCTGCAGCAGTGGATGCTCTGACGGCTCCGTGGTCTTACCAGTTCGTGTACCTGGTTCCTCCAATCACCCTCCTTCCCAGAGTTCTAAAAAGGGAAAGAGTTCAGGCAATTCTGATTGCCCGGATTGGCTTCAACGGGCCTGGTATACAGATCTCCTGACCATGTCCCTGGATGAACCCTGGCCTCTGTCGCTTCTCAAGGACCTTCTTCAACAAGGGCCATTAGTTTATCCAGACTTACGGCTTGTAAGTTGAGAGGGTATCCGTTCAAATGGTCGACAATGTTAAGGTTGACACTCATTAGGTTGACCACTATTGGTCGACATTGACATGGTCGACATGGACAAATGGTCGACACATGAAAGCGTCGACGTGACTTTTTAAAATTAATTTTTAACTTTTTCATACTTTACCATCCACGTGGACTACGATTGGGAATAGTAACCTGTGCTGAGCGCAGTGAGGACACGGTACACAAATTGGGGTTTCTGGTCATGTTACGGAAAAAACGACACCAAAAACAGTTCAAAAATCCATGTCAACCTTTTCATGTGTTGACCTTTCATGTGTCGACCATTTGTCCATGTCGACCATGTCCATGTCGACCAACAGTGGTTGACCTAAGGACTGTCGATCTTAACATTGTCGACCATTCATACCGGGTCCTTTGAGAGGGAGGTTCTAGCCAGGAAAGGTCTTCCGCCAAGGTTATCTCCACTATAGACCAGTCGATTGTGGTTCCGAGAATGTCGGATACAGCAGTTGCTCCAAAGTCTTTGGATGTTGTGAGGGCTTTGAGGATTTACGTCAGGAGGACAGCTTGTCACAGGAAGTCTGACTCGCTATTTGTCCTTTATGACGCTACCAAACTTGGATGCCTTGCCTCTAAGCAGTCCATTACTCGTTGGCTTAGATTGACCATTCAACAAGCCTATTCTTCGGCAGCATTGCTGCTACCGAGTTCTGTCTAGGTTCTTTCTGGGCGGCTGCCCAGGGTGTCTCGGCCCTACAGTTATGCCGTGCAGCTACCCAGGGGTGTAGGGAGGGTGTTTCCGGTGGAGCGCAAGCTCCAGGTGCCGGAAACATCAGAGGGCGCCTGGCACTAAGCAGAGTCTGCAAAGTAGGGAAGCGTTCTCCCCGCTTTGCTACTCTGCTGCTTTTGCTGCCGCTACGCCTGTCACACTGCGTGACAAGCAGCGGCGCCGGCAGCACAGGGATGGGAGGGGGAATCAGATGTATGACTCACTGTGAGAGAAGCAGCAGCGGGGGAAGTCCCTGCATCTCACTCCGAGCCTCAGTCTCCTCCTCCCTGATCTCAGCAATGGGGGTCAGAAGATCATGTGCCGAGCTGTGATTGGAGGAGCTCGGCACATGCTGATTAGAAGAGCCCCTGATTGGAGGAGCTGTCACATGCTCCTCTGACCCCTGCTGGAACACGGAGGATCTCACAGCATGGTCCCTGTCTGTGAGTATTAAACCTGCCTCCTCTGTCTCCACAGTAACTGCTCCTGTCTCATAGCTCCTGCCTAACTCTGCCACCTCTCTATGCAGCCTCTGTCTCTCTCTCACTCCTACTATACATGCTTCATACTTTCTATGTAAAGTTTGTGCACAGTATCTGCTCTCCCCCTCTCTCTGCCCAGCATCTGAGACCCCCCCCTTTCTCTTTCTGGCCAGCATCTGTCACCCCCTCCTTTCTCTCTGGCCAGCATCCGTTACCCCCTCCTTTCTCTCTCTGGCCAATATCTGTCCCCCCTCTCTCTGCCCAGCATCTGCCCACCCCCTTTCTCTTTCTGGACAGCATCTGTCCCACCTCTCTCTGCCCAGCATCTGCCCCCCCCCCCTCCTTTCTCTTTCTGGCCAGCATCTGTCCTCCCTTTCTCTGCCCAGCATATACCAGCAGGCGGGATGACGCTGTCAGTATACTGACAGCCGGTATCCCTTCTGCTGGTATATCATACTACACCTCACCAAACACCCAGCTTACTACTTTCATACGTAATGCACTGCGGCCATAGACCAGTATAGGTGATTTTTCTTCCCCTGTAGGGGACATTATGTGAGTGCTTTTGTTTGTATTTAGGGGTAGGGGGGCGCTGTGATGTGAGCTTGCTCCGGGAGCCATGGGTTCACGCTACACCCCTGCAGCTACCTGGTCAGGATGGAACACGTTTGTTAAGTTCTATAGGTTCGATACCTTGGCCAGTGATAACCTTCAGTTTGGTCAGGCGGTTTTGCAGGGGTATCAGCACTCTCCCACCCATTCTGGGAGCTTTGTGACTTCCCCGCGGTACTAAAGTACATTCCCAGTATCCAGTAGGACGTTAGAGAAAATAGGAATTTAATACCTACCGGTAATTCTTTTTCTCGTAGTCTGTAGTGGATACTGGGCGCCCGCCTCAGTGTTTCGTGTTCCTACTTACCTGGTTGTAAGTGTTCTTGGTTGGGTCTGCTGTTGCTGTCCCTGTTCCATGTTTGGTTACCGTTGCTATCCTTGTTATAGTTAGCGTGGCTATCGTCTTCTGCTTAACGCTGCTATCTTTTGTTACTGTTGTGTGTTGGTTCGTTGCCTCACTGCTATCTTGTTGTATATTCCTTCTCTCATGGTATGTCCGTCTCCTCAGGCACAGTTTTACTAGACTGAGTTTGCTAGGAGGGGCATAGAGGGGAGGAGCCAGCAAACACTAATGTTTTCTTAAAGTGCCAAGCTCCAGTGGACCCGATCTATACCCCATGGTACTAAAGTACATTCCCAGTATCCACTAAAGACTACGAGAAAAGGAATTACCGGTAGGTATTAAACTCCTATTTTTTGTTCCTCCTACATTTATTATGCTACTATTCTTTGAGGGGAAGCGGTTGTAATGCCGCTAGTCGGGATCCCGGAGGTTGCAATGCCGGCACCGGAATCCCCACTAGCGGAAAAATACCGGCGCCACAGGCTTTTAATATAACCTGTGGCTACCGCAGTGAGCCCAGAAGAGGCTTTCTAGTGCTCGCCCTGCTGCCGGCATACTGGTGGCCGGGATCCTGCTGTCGGTATACTGACCACTGGTATTACATACTGATCCCTTCTTTGAGTAATCACGGTATACCTACTACTGTTAACTACACTTTTGATTTGTTTCACACAATGACTACATGGGGTCAATTCATAAGAGTGATGCCAGCATTTAAATCCCATTGCCAAACCTACATCATGCATTTTAGTTTACGCTGATAGTGTAGGAGCTTCCGCAGTATAGCAAATATATATTGATTCACGCTTTTTCGCATTTATTAAGATATTTACTGTTAATCACAAAATGGGTTCATGTGTCCTTAAGAAAAATGTGCAAAGCTGGTCAGAATACTATATTTGCTGAATATCTTGTTTTAAAGCATGACTTGTACAAGACAAATGCAACATTAAATGTATCCAAGGCGGACAAAGCAACACCAGATATATCCAAGGCTAATTGAGAAGAATGTTGAAAGAAATCTTTTGAGTTTATGTCCGAAAGACTGATAAACGAAACAATAACCATTTTCAAGGCTGTTCTAGTTGCCACTTGGAACATTGTATGACAATCGATGTATTTCAAGACATACATGGTGTATTCTGATTGGCTAAAATGTATTGGCAAGCGTAATTTTGTTTAAGCTATAAATAATAAAGCTATGACGGCCCCTAGCAGGTCATTTATGATTTGCTTCGGTTACACATGAACTTGTGTCATCTTATCATTCATTGACCTCCAACCGGTTGCTAAAGGAACAGAATTCTGACTGATGACTGCAGAGAGTTTATAGACTAGACCTGAATAGGTTAACATACCCTAACATTTGAGAGCATCGTCCGGGGATATTCCAGCATCTCCTCCACTGGCAACAAATCCTCTGATCTTTCAGGAACCGCTGATGACAAAAACCGGTAAGTGAGACTTAATGTGTAGATTTCTACCTGCTCACTTGGCTCAGCGTTTTCTTGAATGCATCTGGGAAAGTCCAGTCGAGAAGATCAGAGAATATCTTAAAGAGCCCAGTATCAGTCAGAAGAAGACATTTTTTTAAGGTAAAATATATATTGTGATGTTATATTGTTGAATTGTGGGTAAATATCTTCAGCTAATTTGTCACAAGTGTACAGGGGGAATTAATCAAATATTCAGAAAAATTTTAAATTTTTAAAAGGTGGCGTATGGCCAAGGTGTATTCTAATGCTGATAAACAGTTTGAATTGAGAAATAACCAAAGAGGTGTATGCAAATCTTGTACCTGTGTTGTTGTGTTAAGAAAATACAAAGGGTCTATAGCACCGAGATTGGTGGCAATTACAAGCACTGAAGTCTCATTTGGTTATGTGGAAAATGATGATGAATTTTATTGTACAATAGGTTGTCATTTTAAAAAAGGGAATTGTTGGAACATTACATTGAGAATGATTGATCTAATATCATAACCTATTGGCCTACGAACCACATAATCCCAGGTCTAAGACCCATTTGCCCGTGCAGCCTCAAACAGCTGCCGTGCACACAGATAACAGATATAGCATTTACTGTCATCCTTGTTTTTTGGATCCTTGCACTGTTGTATGTACTCTGTCAATATGCTTTTGAAAAGGTGGGGGGGAGTCGGGTTGTCTGCTGAATAATGAAACCAGTGTCAGTAACTAGATTCTCCTGCACACATTGTACTGTATATATTGTATGTCCCTATGCAAGACAGTTAAGGGGTAGGATTGGGTCAGTAATAAAGAACAGCTACTGTCTGAAAGAGACACAAGGTGAACGTATTCCAAGAATAGTGGGGAGTTTACCAAGAACACAAGGAACAACAGGGGTACTGGTACAAGCAGGAGTCTATATAGGCAGGGGGATAGACCCTTGGAGTGACTTAACAAAAATATTAGGGACGCATCTCAGTGATCCAGAAGAAATAATCTATTATGCAGGTCTCACTTGGGGAGCAGTACTAATAGATTTTCCACCAATACAGGGAGGAAGGGGCAACACTACAACCCCAGTCATTTGTCCACAGACGGATTTAAGGAGCTCTTTAGGTACAAGGATAGAAGAGATTCTTCAGAGTCAGCGTCTCACAAGGAGATTTTAAGTCCCTCATAAGGAGTTACTAAAATACCACATCAGGAGGGGTTCCGCGCACGTTCACCCAGGTATGGGAGCGCGGTCTGTAAAGATGTCAGGGCCCGACAAACCTGTGGATATTGTTAGTAACAGGGAGGGGAGGAAAGCTTTGAAAGGAATAAGTAAAATTTTCAAAAGAGCAGGTTTTCCGTCAGAAGGGACACTAGACTTCGAGAAATGGGAAAAATTTGCCTCCTGTAACAAGAGTTGGATAATTAAGCATAATTGTAGAGATCAAGTATCCATCTGGATCACTGTAGCACAAGAAAGAGAAAATAAAAAAATAAGAAAAGCCAAAGAAAAGAATGCCATACCGAAGGTAACAGTTCACGTTGTCCAGGAACAAAGCAAGTGGAAAATCAGAAGCCCAACGCAAGGGGCCACAGGAAGGAACTCAAAAGAAGGAACCAAGCAAGATGACAGAAAGTGTTATTTCTGCAAGCAAAAGGGACATTTCAAGAAGAATTGCAGAAAATACAAGGAATGGTGTGAAAACCAGCAAGAAAAACCTAAAGCATGAAGAAGTGGCTTCCCGAGGTACCTCCCTGCCAAAACACCATCTGAACAAGAAAATGATCAAGTGACCCTTGTACTGCCAACAGGTCACCAATATCAATGCATTATAAACTCGGGAGCAAGCCGAACAATTTTAAAGCAGCAAGAGGTACCAAGTGAATTAATGACCACTGAGACCTAGTCCAGTAACAGCACCTCCACACTATACCTCACCCCTATACCCAGACATGCATGCACACCCAGGTACCCCTAGTATGAACAGAATTGAATCATCTGCAAGCTCACTAACAGTGAAATTGAAAAGAGATGAAACAGGAAAATAGAACAACGTTTGAAAGTGGAAAGATGTACATGACAAGACTTAAGAGATGGTGTCATGCACAGACACTCAGGGCACCAGCAGCCCCAGACTTGAAACAGGAGAAGACTGAGTCCATCAGAACTTACTATGATAAAGTCACTATACGACACACAAGATGATAGAATATGAGGGTGCGCAACTCCCGTGTCGGCAACAGTGTACTCAGTCACCACTGGCAGTTCGATAAAAGTGACTTTACCCACAGGAGACACAAGGGTTTCAAGAGCTGTTTTTATGCACAACCAGATTCCTCTACGTTTACTTACAGATCAGGCCATTGCAACGACTGGATTGGGAGGTTAAGCCCTACCCCTGCAAGAAAGCAAAGATGAAACCTGAAATACAAGCTGCTATACAAGTCTATCACAGGAAAAGTAAGACAAAGAGGAACAACAACTCCCAGCATGAACATCATTATGTTGAACATCAGCCTGGGTGGACTTGGACTAAGAAGATGACATGCCAGCAGCAGTGAGAAAGAATATGCAAGTGAAGAAAGGACAAAGTATGAAGAATTATGAATGAATCATAAAGAGAGGTGATTGGAAAAAGAAAAGTTGAGAAACAATATGAAGGTCGCATGAAAGTTTGGAGACTAAAGGAAGTCTGCTTTAAAAAGGACAAAGAAAGACATCTGACAAGTGGTCAGTACTACATGGCAAGATTACAGAGATAATGCCATGATTTAAAGCAACAGAAGCTCCGGGGTTTAAAGCAAATAATAAGGAACAAGACAGAAAAAGTTCCAGAAGACAAATGAATGATGCTTCTTCTGCCAATATGAAGTACAAGCTTCTTCAGGTACTCCCCAGTGAACATAATGTCTCCAGAGGAAACAGCAGAAGGTATGATTACAGTCACCTTGCCCACTGGAGAAATACGTTTGTGCCTAATGAATACTGGAGCCAGCACACGCAGCAGACAGCAAAGGGAGATACCACAAGAACTGATGATATCAGAAATTCTTAAAAGGACAGGAGATGCAAGAACTACAGTCACCAATACCAGCCCAGTTCTTAACCTCGGAGTACATGTCCAGTGACTTTGCTGAAGCACAATGTACTAAAGCTTATCCAAGGAGAATACAGTACACACCAGCAGAAGTTTAACTTTCCAGCAACTTATCAAAGGAAAGAACAAAAAGCCATTTAGCAGCAAGTTAGAACAGAAGTTCAGTATTGGCTCATTCCCGCAGTACCAGTTGTAGAAGAAAGTAAGCAATACTACTGGACCAGGATAGCCCTGTGGAGGGGCTACATCACCAAGTGATTTATCCACAAAACACACAGCTAAATACAGGATGTGAATGAACTGCTGATTGCCACCACTACTAAAAGAAGCACCAAGAAGGGGCAGTGTCCTTAGTGAAGTTTATGGAAGAACAAGACTGCAGAGCCTCAGAAGGAGAAATTGCAGCTAGTCAAGCAAGAGTTAATCTTCCTAGGACACTCAAGGTACCCGACATCTAATAAAAGTGAGAAGAAAAAGATTTATACTGCAAGCTAAGATGCCAACTAGTGTCAAGCAAGTCAGATGATCATTCCTGGGCCTAGTAGGACACTACAGAACATGGATACCTCTAGCACCAGTCTACATGCAAGCATTGTATGACAACACTGAAAGGGAGGAGGGTCCGCATCCTACATACAGCAACAGATGAATTAAGCTATTGAACACTTGGAAACAGCAGTTGCCTCATCTCAAGCCCTAGAACTACCTGACTATTAAAGAAAGAGGCCATACATAGAAGTCCTTACGCAAAATCATGGACTGAGGTGAAGACCAGTGGCCTACAACTCAAGCAAGCTTGACAGCAGTAATCAAAGAGCACCTACCGGCATCAGAGCAGTGATAGCAGCAACAGTCCTAGCAGAGTACAAGAGCACAAACACAGTGCTGAATCAGTAGTCCTAGAAGAGGACAAGAGCACAGGCATAGTGCTGAATCATGAACTTATCATCCAGGGTCCACATGCAGGTACAGAGAAGCTTCAACAAGCAAGAACCAGACACCTGTCAGTGGCAAGGCTGACCATGTATGAAGTAGCACTGCCAAAGTGCGACAAGTAACCATCAGAAGATGTATTACCCTCAACTCAGCAACCCTTTTCCAACATTAATCAATAAAGGTGTTGAATCTCAAGATTCAAAAGGAGGGAAAAACAGATTATCTACTGATGAATGGGAAAGCCAGAAGTTTCTAACATTCACTCACGAAGGTAAACAATATTGTTGAACACGATTACCCCAAGGGGGAGCAACCAGTCCATCAGATTTCTCAGAGGCAATGGCATTAATCCTGCAGAAATGGAGACCGCACTTTACAGACACCCAGTTAGTTCAATATGTCGATGATCTGCTTATTGCTGCACAGACAGAAGAGAAGTGCAAAAAGGAAACAGCATCACTACTCATCTTTTTGGCAGAAGAAGATTGCAGAGTGTCAAAAGCCAAACTACAGCTAGTACAGAAAAGAGTTATCTTTTTTGGACACTGCATATCCCAAGGAACAAGGCATCTTACTGATGAAAGAACAAAAGCAATAACTCAAGCAAAAACCCCAAGAACATTAAAAGAAATCAGAGCTTTCCTGGGCCTTATTGGTTATTGCAGAGAATGGATACCCTCAGCCTCATTACTAATGCATCCCCTATATGAATTAACAAAAAAGGAGGCGTCAGCAGAAAACAGGGACACCATTGAAGAAGCAGTAAGAAAACTAAAGCAAGTCATAATAACAGCCCCAGTATTAGGATTGCCTGATTACAAAGAGCCTTTTAACCTATTCTGCCATGAAAACAGAGGGCATTCTTTAGGGGTGCTCACCCAGAAATACGGACCAAAACAAAGACCAGTGGCATACTGTTCAGCCCAGCTGGATCTGATTATCAGAGGAGCACCATCCTGTGTCCGAGCAGTGGCAGCAGCAGCAATACTGAGGGAAAAGGTGACAGACCTTGTGCTTGATCATCCACTGTGTATACAAGTACCGCACGCTGTAACAGAAATACTAAGTCAAGAAAAAAGCAAGCATCTTTCTGCAGCCAGACTTACCAAATATGAAGTAGCACTATTAAGCGCCTCCCATGTCACCATCACAAGATGCACTGTACTAAACCCAGCTACACTCCTTCCCATCAACGATTCAAAAGAGGGGAGGAGAGGGGGAAATGGTAATGATGGTAAATCGTTAGATGAGGAGGAAAATGCTGCTACAGACGCAGAAAATACAACACAAACATTTCCACATGATTGCCTAGCCCTCATGGAATTAGAGACTTTACCTCTTCCTAATGTCCAAGATACACCACTGGACAATCCAGACATGAACCTGTTCGTCGATGGATCAAGATATTATGATAATGGATCCCCAAGGACAGGATATGCAGTAACAACTGAAACTGAAGTCATAGATTCTGGACCAAGAATGTCAGCACAAGAAGCAGAACTCATAGCAATGACCAAAGCCTGCATACATGCTGAAAACATGACAGCTAACATCTACACGGATTCACGCTATGCTGGGGGGGGTGTCCCAGGATTACGCTGTTATTTGGAAAAGTAGGGACTTCAAAGGTGCAAATGGAAAACCCATCAAACATGCAAGTTTGATTATGGAACTACCTAAAAGAATTGGCATAATCAAGGTACAAGCACATACTAAGAGCCAAACCATGGAAGCTAAAGGAAATGCATTTGCAGATGCAGAAGCCAAGAGAATTGCCTTACAATCAAAAGAACCTGAGCAAGTCTTAGTAGCTCAAGATGTGAAGCAAATGCCCAGTGAAGGGGAGTTGATCAAAATTCAACAACAAGCATCACAAGGAGAAAAGGAAAAAATGGACACGATTGGGGGCAGAAGAAGATGAACATGGACTTTGGAAATCAAGAGAATTAAAGTACTGTCTACCAGCAGCTCTATTTCCACCTATGTTACAAGTAGCTCATGGACAAGTACATCATTCAAAGGAAGCCATGGTAAATAGAGTACAAGAGCATTGGATAGCTCTAGGCTTCAATAAAGCTGCAACAAACTTTGTAGCAGGATGCTGGATCTGTGGAATCAGCAATCCAGGACAAAGAACCAAGACACCTCTAGGAACTATACCCAAAGCCTCTTACCCATTTCAAAGACTACAAAACAACTATATACAGTTGCCACGAAGCGGTCCATATGAATATGTACTAGTAGCAACGGACATGTTTAGTCACTGGGCCGAAGCCTGGCCAGTAGGCAAAGCCACAGAAAAAACCACTGCAAAGAAACTGATAGCAGAAGTAGTATGTAGATTTGGGATACCTGAGGTTATAGAATCAGATAGAGGTACACATTTCACAGGAGAAGTCATGCAGCATATAATGAAAGATTTGGGGGTACAGCAGGCCTTCCACGTGCCTTACCGTCCCCAGGCGAGTGGGGAGGGGGAACATCTGAACTTTGACCTTAAGCTAAAACTACAGAAAATGATGACAGAAACCAAAAGAACTTGGCCAGAATGCCTACCTATAGTCTTGTTCAATATTAGGACCACACCCATGAGACCTAGTAAACTGACTCCATATGAAATATTGTTTGGGTCAGCTCCAAGAACAGGTTGTTATTATCCACAACAATTACAACATAATCATGGTGATTTAACAGGTTATGTACAGGAGGTCTGTAAAACATTGACTAACCTCCATTGCCGAGTGTTTTCTTCCATTCCAGACCCAGAAGGATCAGCTACGCATAAGCTAAATCCAGGAGATTGGGTCTATTTAAAGAGACATGTAAGAAAGACCTTTGAACCAAGATATGATGGTCCATATCAAGTGCTGCTAACCATGCCTACCTCAAATTAAGGTGAAAGGTCGTGATACCTGATTACACGCCTCCCACTCGAAGAAGCTGACAGTGACTCTCCAGCCAGAAGAATGAAGTTGCTTATCCTTTGGTTGTTGTTAAGGGTAATCCCCAAGGTTTGGACTATAAGTTCAGGCAACTGGTTTACTGAAAGGGAATAGATCAGGCCTAGTGTAGGTAGAATAGGGAGAAAAAGTGGAATCAAAAAGAGGGGAAATTATAGTGTAGGAGCTTCCGCAGTATAGCAAATATATATTGATTCACGCTTTTTCGCATTTATTAAGATATTTACTGTTAATCACAAAATGGGTTCATGTGTCCTAAAGAAACATGTGCAGAGCTGGTCAGAATACTATATTTGCTGAATATCTTGTTTTAAAGCATGACTTGTACAAGACAAATGCAACATTAAATGTATCCAAGGCGGACAAAGCAACACCAGATATATCCAAGGCTAATTGAGAAGAATGTTGAAAGAAATCTTTTGAGTTTATGTCCGAAAGACTGATAAACGAAACAATAACCATTTTCAAGGCTGTTCTAGTTGCCACTTGGAACATTGTATGACAATCGATGTATTTCAAGACATACATGCTGTATTCTGATTGGCTAAAATGTATTGGCAAGCATAATTTTGTTTAAGCTATAAATAATAAAGCTATGACGGCCCCTAGCAGGTCATTTATGATTTGCTTCGGTTACACATGAACTTGTGTCATCTTATCATTCATTGACCTCCAACCGGTTGCTAAAGGAACAGAATTCTGACTGATGACAGAGAGTTTATAGACTAGACCTGAATAGGTTAACATACCCTAACAACGCTCAACAGGCAGTAAGGGACTCTGCTTTGAAAATTGATGGGATCCTACAGGATGTGCTGACCTATGTGCACTGTAGCTAGTAGTAACCCACATAGGGCCTAATTCAGACCTGATTGTTCGCTAGGGTTTTTTTGCACTGCTGCGAGCAGATAGTCGCCGCCCATATGGGAGTGTATTTTTGCTTTGCAAGTGTGCGATCACATATGCAGCCGAGCGGTACAAAAAGGTTTTGTGCAGTTTCTGAGTTGCCCAGAACTTACTCAGCCGCTGCGATCACATCAGCATGTTCGGGGCCGGAATTGACATCAGGAGCCCGCTCTGCAAACGCATGGACACGCCTGCGTTTTTCCAACCACTCCCAGAAACGGTCAGTTGCCACCCAAAAACGCCTTCTTCCTGTCAATCTCCTTGCGATCGGCTGTGCGAATTGATTCTTTGTAAAACCCATCGCACAGCAACGATCTGTTTTGTACCCGTGTGACGCGCCTGCACATTGTGGTGCATACGCATGAGCAGTTCTGACCTGACGCGCCTGCGCATTGCGCTGCAAAAAACGCTAGCAAGCGATCAGGCCTGAATTAGGCCCATAGTCTCCCCATCCAATCGTCGCCTGAGGCCTCCTTCCCTCCCTGCCCGCCTGCTAGCACCCAGCATGCCTTTCTGCAGTTTGAATCTAACTCTCCTGGCTCTGCATCGCGCATCCTCCACCCCGCGCTCGGCCTCTAAATCCATCTCCCCATCTCCTCAGACTCTGCACACCACCTCCGTCAACCACCCTGCAACTTTCCCGGCTGCAGCAGCAGCAGCGTTGTTGTCCTCATCATGTCAGTTGTGCCAGGCCCCTCAAGCAACTTGCTCTACATCCTCATCTCCTTCAGCCAGCTCACAGGAGGCCAGGGAGGTGGACACTGCCCAGGTCGTGTCGGAGCTGGAGGTCTACACCCGGATACTGAGGGTCAAGATGGGGCTGCAGCAGAAAGTGGAAGCAGACAACAGTGACCCAGCCGGTGGCTCTCAGCAGGAGAAAGAAGGTAACTACTGCCACTACTGCTATCTATACTTGTCTTGCTTACCTGCTATGTACACCTCCTTGCCCCCAGTACTTCCCCAGCAGCTATCTCCCCATTTTCTCAACACTGCCCCCAGTAGCTATCAACACTGTCCCCTTCGCTACCCCCAGGACTGCCAAAGTACTGCCTGCTTCTAACCCAGTACCTCCCAAGCTGCTATCTACCCTTACCCACTCCCTACACAATTGCTGCATGCCATTATCCCCATCCACCTCCTCACAGCAGTGACCCAACTGCTGCCTGCCCTTAACCCCTTTTCAACCCCACAGCTAGTACAGTATGTGTAACGCATAAAAAGCATAAATTGTGATAGGACCCAGAAACAGTAGTGTCGGACCCCAATTTTTTTAATGCGGGGGGGTCATTCTAGCACCCTGCACCTGCCACAACACAGTCAGCTCCTTTGTCCTGCGTGGGGTGTCATTCTCGGCTTTGATGCTTCTATCACACTGTGAGATACAGACCAGCATGTGATAGAAGCACCAGAGCAGAGAGCAACACCCCACGCAGGAAAGAGTAGCTGCACAGGTTGCGACAGGTGCAGGGTGCTAGAATGAACTCTTATTTCTCTTACGTCTTAGAGGATGCTGGGGACTCCGTAAGGACCATGGGGTATAGACGGCTCCGCAGGAGACATGGGCACTTTAAGACTTTAGAATGGGTGTGCACTGGCTCCTCCCTCTATGCCCCTCCTCCAGACCTCAGTTAGATCCTGTGCCCAGTGGAGACTGGATGCACTGCAGGGGAGCTCTACTGAGTTTCTCTGAAAATACTTTTGTTAGGTTTTTTATTTTCAGGGAGCACTGCTGGCAACAGGCTCCCTGCATCGTGGGACTGAGGGGAGAGAAGCAGACCTATTTAAAATTAGTGATGAGCGGGTTCGGATCCTCGGAATCCGACCCGCCCGAACTTCACCTTTTTTTTACACGGGTCCGAGCGACTCGGATCCTCCCGCCTTGCTCGGTTAACCCGAGCGCGCCCGAACGTCATCATCCCGCTGTCGGATTCTCGCGAGACTCGGATTCTATATAAGGAGCCGCGCGTCGCCGCCATTTTCACACGTGCATTGAGATTGATAGGGAGAGGACGTGGCTGGCGTCCTCTCCGAGTCCGTTGTATTATATTAGAACTTAGCTAGTTATAATTGTGGGGAGGATTGGGGACGGGGAGCAGCTGTTAGGGAGTACAGTGCATTCTCTGCCTGAAAAAAAACGCTCCACCATATCTGTGCTCACTCAGTGTGCTGCACTGCTGCATGATATATCTGTGCTGAGTGCACTGCTCACACTGCCTAATTGTGGGGACAGGGGAGCAGTTATAGCAGGAGTACAGTGCACAGTTTTGCTGACAGTGACCACCAGTCCAGTATACGTTTGTCTGCCTGAAAAACACTGTGGTGATTTTTTTTTTTCTTTCTTCATGCTAGTTTGTTTAGCAGTCTGCTGACACTGCAGTGTCCACCAGGTCCGTTATACAGTATATTATATATACAATTAAGCACTAAGCAGCAGTACGGTAGGCCACGGCTGTACCTACCTCTGTGTCGACTCGTCACTCGTCGTCCATAAGTATAAGTAATACTATCCATCCATCTACATTGTATACCTGTGGTGTTTTTTTTTTTCTTTCTTCATACTAGTTTAGCAGTCTGCTGCTGACACTGTCCACCAGGTCCGTTATACAGTATATTATATTTATATATAAGCACTAAGCAGCAGTACGGTAGGCCACGGCTGTACCTACCTCTGTGTCGTCACTCGTCGTCCATAAGTATAAGTAATACTATACTATCCATCCATCTACATTGTATACCTGTGGTGTTTTTTTTTTTTTTCTTCATACTAGTTTAGCAGTCTGCTGCTGACACTGTCCACCAGGTCCGTTATACAGTATATTATATTTATATATAAGCACTAAGCAGCAGTACGGTAGGCCACGGCTGTACCTACCTCTGTGTCGTCACTCGTCGTCCATAAGTATAAGTAATACTATACTATCCATCCATCTACATTGTATACCTGTGGTGTTTTTTTTTTTTCTTTCTTCATACTAGTTTAGCAGTCTGCTGCTGACACTGTCCACCAGGTCCGTCATACAGTATATTATATTTATATATAAGCACTAAGCAGCAGTACGGTAGGCCACGGCTGTACCTACCTCTGTGTCGTCACTCGTCGTCCATAAGTATAAGTAATACTATACTATCCATCCATCTACATTGTATACCTGTGGTGTTTTTTTTTTCTTTCTTCATACTAGTTTAGCAGTCTGCTGCTGACACTGTCCACCAGGTCCGTTATACAGTATATTATATTTATATATAAGCACTAAGCAGCAGTACGGTAGGCCACGGCTGTACCTACCTCTGTGTCGTCACTCGTCGTCCATAAGTATAAGTAATACTATACTATCCATCCATCTACATTGTATACCTGTGGTGTTTTTTTTTTTCTTTCTTCGTACTAGTTTAGCAGTCTGCTGCTGACACTGTCCACCAGGTCCGTTATACAGTATATTATATTTATATATAAGCACTAAGCAGCAGTACGGTAGGCCACGGCTGTACCTACCTCTGTGTCGTCACTCGTCGTCCATAAGTATAAGTAATACTATACTATCCATCCATCTACATTGTATACCTGTGGTGGCTTTTAGTTGTGCGCAAAATATGGAGAACAAAAATGTGGAGGTTAAAAAATAGGGAAAGATCAAGATCCACTTCCACCTCGTGCTGAAGCTGCTGCCACTAGTCATGGCCGAGACGATGAAATGCCATCAACGTCGTCTGCCAAGGCCGATGCCCAATGTCATAGTACAGAGCATGTAAAATCCAAAACACAAAAGATCAGTAAAAAAATGACCCAAAAATCAAAATTAAAAGCGTCTGAAGAGAAACGTAATATGCCAATATGCCATTTACGACACGGAGTGGCAAGGAACGGCTGAGGCCCTGGCCTATGTTCATGGCTAGTGGTTCAGCTTCACATGAGGATGGAAGCACTCATCCTCTTGCTAGAAAAAAGAAAAGACTTGCGGCAAAAGCACAGCAAAGAACTGTGCGTTCTTCGAAATCACAAATCCCAAAGGAGAGTCCAATTGTGTCGGTTGCGATGCCTGACCTTCCCAATACTGGACGGGAAGAGCTTGCTCCTTCCACCATTTGCACACCCCCTGCAAGTGTTGAAAGGAGCACCCGCAGTCCAGTTCCTGATAGTGAAATTGAAGATGTCAGTGTTGAAGTACACCAGGATGAGGATATGGGTGTTGCTGGCGCTGGGGAGGAAATTGACAAGGAGGATTCTGATGGTGAGGTGGTTTGTTTAAGTCAGGCACCCGGGGAGACACCTGTTGTCCATGGGAGGAATATGGCTATTGACATGCCTGGTGAAAATACCAAAAAAATCAGCTCTTCAGTGTGGAAGTATTTCAACAGAAATGCGGACAACAGGTGTCAAGCCGTGTGTTGCCTTTGTCAAGCTGTAATAAGTAGGGGTAAGGACGTTAACCACCTCGGAACATCCTCCCTTATACGTCACCTGCAGCGCATTCATAATAAGTCAGTGACAAGTTCAAAAACTTTGGGCGACAGCGGAAGCAGTCCACTGACCAGTAAATCCCTTCCTCTTGTAACCAAGCTCGCGCAAACCACACCACCAACTCCCTCAGTGTCAATTTCCTCCTTACCCAGGAAAGCCAATAGTCCTGCAGGCCATGTCACTGGCAAGTCTGACGAGTCCTCTCCTGCCTGGGATTCCTCCGATGCATCCTTGAGTGTAACGCCTACTGCTGCTGGCGCTGCTGTTGTTGTTGCTGGGAGTCGATCGTCATCCCAGAGGGGAAGTCGGAAGACCACTTGTACTACTTCCAGTAAGCAATTGACTGTCCAACAGTCCTTTGCGAGGAAGATGAAATATCACAGCAGTCATCCTGTTGCAAAGCGGATAACTGAGGCCTTGACAACTATGTTGGTGTTAGACGTGCGTCCGGTATCCGCCGTTAGTTCACAGGGAACTAGACAATTTCTTGAGGTAGCGTGCCCCCGTTACCAAATACCATCTAGGTTCCACTTCTCTAGGCAGGCGATACCGAGAATGTACACGGACGTCAGAAAAAGACTCACCAGTGTCCTAAAAAATGCAGTTGTACCCAATGTCCACTTAACCACGGACATGTGGACAAGTGGAGCAGGGCAGACTCAGGACTATATGACTGTGACAGCCCACTGGGTAGATGTATTGCCTCCCGCTGCAAGAACAGCAGCGGCGGCACCAGTAGCAACATCTCGCAAACGCCAACTCGTTCCTAGGCAGGCTACGCTTTGTATCACCGCTTTCCAGAATAGGCACACAGCTGAAAACCTCTTACGGCAACTGAGGAAGATCATCGCAGAATGGCTTACCCCAATTGGACTCTCCTGGGGATTTGTGACATCGGACAATGCCAGCAATATTGTGAGTGCATTACATCTGGGCAAATTCCAGCACGTCCCATGTTTTGCACATACCTTGAATTTGGTGGTGCAGAATTATTTAAAAAACGACAGGGGCGTGCAAGAGATGCTGTTGGTGGCCAGAAGAATTGCGGGCCACTTTCGGCGTACAGGCACCGCGTACAGAAGACTGGAGCACCACCAAAAACACCTGAACCTGCCCTGCCATCATCTGAAGCAAGAGGTGGTAACGAGGTGGAATTCAACACTCTATATGCTTCAGAGGATGGAGGAGCAGCAAAAGGCCATTCAAGCCTATACATCTGGCCATGATATAGGCAAAGGAGGTGGAATGCACCTGTCTCAAGCGCAGTGGAGAATGATTTCAACGTTGTGCAAGGTTCTGCAACCTTTTGAACTTGCCACATGTGAAGTCAGTTCAGACACTGCCAGCCTGAGTCAGGTCATTCCCCTCATCAGGCTTTTGCAGAAGAAGCTGGAGGCATTGAAGGAGGAGCTAAAACAGAGCGATTCCGCTAGGCATGTGGGACTTGTGGATGGAGCCCTTCATTCGCTTAACCAGGATTCACGTGTGGTCAATCTGTTGAAATCAGAGCACTACATTTTGGCCACCGTGCTCGATCCTAGATTTAAAACCTACCTTGGATCTCTCTTTATGGCAGACACAAGTCTGCAGAGGTTCAAAGACCTGCTGGTGACAAAATTGTCAAGTCAAGCGGAACGCGACCCGTCAACATCTCCTCCTTCACATTCTCCCGCAACTGGGGGTGCGAGGAAAAGGCTACGAATTCCGAGCCCACCCGCTGGCGGTGATGCAGGGCAGTCTGGAGCGACTGCTGATGCTGACATCTGGTCCGGACTGAAGGACCTGCCAACGATTACTGACAAGTCGTCTACTGTCACTGCATATGATTCTCTCACCATTGAAAGAATGGTGGAGGATTATATGAGTGACCGCATCCAAGTAGGCACGTCAGACAGTCCGTACGTATACTGGCAGGAAAAAGAGGCAATTTGGAGGCCCTTGCACAAACTGGCTTTATTCTACCTAAGTTGCCCTCCCTCCAGTGTGTACTCCGAAAGAGTGTTTAGTGCCGCCGCTCACCTTGTCAGCAATCGGTGTACGAGGTTACTTCCAGAAAATGTGGAGAAGATGATGTTCATTAAAATGAATTATAATCAATTCCTCCATGGAGACATTCACCAGCAGCAATTGCCTCCAGAAAGTACACGAGGACCTGAGATGGTGGATTCCAGTGGGGCCGAATTAATAATCTGTGAGGAGGGGGATGTACACAGTGAAAGGGGTGATGAATCGGACGATGATGATGAGGTGGACATCTTGCCTCCGTAGAGCCAGTTTGTGCAAGGAGAGATTGATTGCTTCTTTTTTGGTGGGGGCCCAAACCAACCAGTCATTTCAGTCACAGTCGTGTGGCAGACCCTGTCGCTGAAATGATGGGTTCTTTAAAGTGTGCATGTCCTGTTTTTACAACATAAGGGTGGGTGGGAGGGCCCAAGGACAATTCCATCTTGCACCTCTTTTTTCTTTCATTTTTCTTTGCGTCATGTGCTGTTTGTGGAGTATTTTTTTGAAGGGCCATCCTGTGTGACACTGCAGTGCCACTCCTAGATGGGCCAGGTGTTTGTGTCGGCCACTAGGGTCGCTTAGCTTAGTCACACAGCTACCTCATTGCGCCTCTTTTTTTCTTTGCGTCATGTGCTGTTTGGGGAGTATTTTTTTGAAGGGCCATCCTGCGTGACACTGCAGTGCCACTCCTAGATGGGCCAGGTGTTTGTGTCGGCCACTAGGGTCGCTTAGCTTAGCCATCCAGCGACCTCGGTGCAAATTTTAGGACTAAAAATAATATTGTGAGGTGTGAGGTGTTCAGAATAGACTGAAAATTAGTGGAAATTATGGTTATTGAGGTTAATAATACTATGGGATTAAAATGACCCCCAAATTCTATGATTTAGGCTGTTTTTTAGGGTCTTTTGAAAAAAACACCCGAATCCAAAACACACCCGAATCCGACAAAAAAAAATTTGGTGAGGTTTTGCCAAAACGCGTCAGAACCCAAAACACGGCCACGGAACCGAACCCAAAACCAAAACAAAAAACCCGAAAAATTTCAGGTGCACATCACTATTTAAAATGATAGGCTCTGCTTCTTAGGCTACTGGACACCATTAGCTCCAGAGGGTCGGAACGCAGGTCTCACCCTCGCCATTCGTCCCGGAGCCGCGCCGCCGTCCTTCTCACAGAGCCGGAAGATAGAAGCTGGGTGAGTATGAGAAGAAAGAAGACTTCAAAGGCGGCAGAAGACTTCAGATCTTCAATGAGGTGCCATTGCTCCCAACACACACACACACACACACACACACACACACACACACACACACACACACACACACACAGAAGGTACTGTACGGGTGCAGGGGGCAGGGGGGGCGCCCTGGGCAGCAATTATTACCTAAAAAACAGCACTGGCACAGGTCTCAGATACTGCGGAGGCAGTATAGTATAAAATCCCCGCCAGTATAAAGAAATTGAGCGGGACCAAAGCCCGTCGTCGAGGGGGCGGGGCTTGATCCTCCAGCATTAACCAGCGCCATTTTCTCCACAGCATGTTGCAGAGAAGTGCTCCCGGACTCTCCCCTGCTGAACAATAACAGGGGGCAAAAACGAGGGGGGGCACATTTAATTGGTGCAGATTGTATATATGTTTATATATATATATATATATATATAAAGCGCTATTTAGGCTGGGACCTTGGTTTCAGTATATTGTGGCGCTGGGTGTGTGCTGGCATACTCTCTCTCTGTCTCCCCAAAGGGCCTTATTGTGGATCAGTCCCCATATTTATTTATCCCAGTGTGTGTGGGGGTGTCAGTACGTGTGTGTCGACATGTCTGAAGCGGAAGGCGCGTCTAGGGAGAATGCAGAGCAGATGGTGGTGGTGTCTCCGTCGGCACAGCCGACACCTGATTGGGTGGACATGTGGAATGTTTTGAATGCTAATGTGACTTTATTACAGATTGGACAAAGCAGAGTCCAAAGACAAGCAGGGAATTAACCCATGGCTTTTACTGTGTCCCAGGACCCTTCAGGGTCACATAAACGTCCCTTTACCCAGTTAGCAGACACTGATACCGACACGGATTCCGACTCCAGTGTCGACTAGGATGATGCAAGGTTGCACCCATGGATCGCGAAAGTATTCAATATATGATTATTGCAATAAAAGATGTTTTGCATATCACAGAGGATTCCTCTGTCCCTGACACGAGGGTCGGCATGTTTAAAGGGAAGTAAACTAACTCATCTCATGAGCAAATCGTTTTATTTAAAAAAGCTTGGGAGACTCCTGACATTAGACTGCAGGTTCCCAGGGGAATTATTATGGCGTATCCTTTCCCCTCAAAGGACAGGTTACGGTGGGAATCCTCGCACACGCTGGACAAGGCGTTACAGCGCTGGTCCAAAAAGGTAGCATTTCCGTCCCCTGATACGGTGGCTCTATAGGATCCTGCGGATCGTAGGCAGGAATCTACCTTAAAATCAATTTATGCGACTACGGGAGCCCTATTTAGACCTGCAGTAGCGTCGGCAGGGGTAGGTAGCGCAATTACAGCTTGGGCTGATAACTTGTCTTATGACATTGACACCCTAGATAAAGATAGTATGGTGTTGACCTTAGGTCACATCAAGGACGCAGCACTGTATATGAGAGAGGCTGCGAGAGATATTGGGCTTTTGGGTTCAAGAGCTAATGCCATGGCAGGTTCTGCTAGTAGGTCCCTGCGGACCCGTCAATGGACAGGTGATGCTGGCTCAAAGAGTCATATGGAGGCTTTACCTTGCAAGGGTGAAGTTTTATTTGGGGAGAGCCTCGCGGACCTGGTTTTCACAGCTTCCGCGGGTAAGTCGTCTTTTTTGCCTTACGTTCCCCCACAGCAAAAGGAAACACCCTAATAACCAGGGGCGGAACTGCCGGAGACAATGGAGTCAGCTGCCGCCGGGCTCCTGCCCTGAAGGGGGCACTTACTCCATTGTCCCCCATTGTCCTTCCAGCAGTTTCAGAGGAGCTGCCGTGCGCGCATCATTGAGGCGCACCTCCCCCGTGACCTGGTCTCACTGCTCTGATCGCGGATGTCAGCTGACAATCATGCTACCCACATCGCGACCTGAGCGACTGTGCAGGGAGCCAGGAGCCGGGAGAGTGTGCAGTGACCGGGGAGCCGGGACTCGGGAGAGTGTGCAGTGACCGGGGAGCCGGGACTCGGGAGAGTGTGCAGTGACCGGGGAGCCAAGACTCGAGAGAGTGTGCAGTGACCAGGGAGCCGGGACTCGAGAGAGTGCGCAGTGACCAGGGAGCCGGGACTCGAGAGAGTGCGCAGTGACCAGGGAGCCGGGACTCGAGAGAGTGCGCAGTGAGCGTGCAGAGAGCAGCTGTCAAAAGAGCCTGTAAGTGTGGCAACAGTGGCAAACAACGTACTAGTTAGTGTAAATCCTCTGTAGTTGCAGTAGTGTTGGGGGTAGGTGCTAGGGGTGCAGTGGGGCTGGTATGTGCAATCTAGATATCTAAACATTTTTAATTTGGAAGCACTGGCGGTGCATCTATTTATGTCATAAATATATTACACTTTATCTTTAAATATATCATGACAGAGTCATATAGTTAAAGAGCAAGATAGTGTAATAATGTCTTTTATGACAGATCAGGTACGGGATCTGGTCAGGATCCCGGTGGTCGGGATTCTGGCCGTTGAAATGCCGCCACCAGAATCCTGACACTGATCGAAATGTCGGCAGTGGTATCCTGTCTAGGCGCACCATCCAGGCGCCAGTATCCCGACCGTCGGGATCCTGAACGAGTGTGGACTAGGCCGCCAGGCAGGTAAGCCTGTGTGTGTGGTGGGAAGGGGGTATGGACTAGGCTGCCGGGAAGGGAGGGTTAGGATTATTCTGCGGGGAGGGGGTTAGGTTTAGGCACCCCCAGGGAGGGTGAGGATTAGGCTACAGGGGAGGGTGGGTTAGGTTTAAACACCACCGTGAGGATTAGGTTGAGGCTGCAGGAGGGAGGGTTAGAGGGCATTGGGGTAAGGTAAGTATACTCACCTCTCGCATGTCAGTATTCTTAGCATCAGGGGCAGAACTCCCGGAGACAGCGGAGTCCGTTGCTGCCGGGCTCCTGTCCCTGAAGGGGGCACGGCACCTGCTCCGTTGTCCCATTTCGTCCACACATGATTCACTCTGTAGTGCAGCAGGAGCTGCTAGAGAAGCCGACCAGCGAGCGCAGCGCCTATCAGCATCAACGGTGCTCGCTCCTCCTCTCTGTGCTCTGTGCTGCTGTGCTCTGGCCTAGGTCGCAGATGTTACGTGACATCCTACCGCGACCCAGAGTCGCCACCCGCCAGGACACATAGCAGCAGCCGCCAGAAGAGAGAGCGCAGTGCTGGAAAGCACAGCTGTCACAGTCAGCAGCGTGGAAACTGTACCCTCTGAAAGTGCAAGCCCTTTTGGGAGAGGGGGCGAAGGGGGCATGTGAGGGGGAAGATAGAACACCTGCTGCTGTCACTGCTCACAGGGTCGTTTTACTAAGCCTGGCTCTGTCTGCCCTCTCTCCTGTCCTGTTCCCATCCCATCCCTGCCACCTCTGTGCTGGCCCTGCCTACCCTCTCTCCTGTCACCCTATCCTTTCCCATCCCTGTCACCTCTGTGCTGGCCCTGTCTCCCCTCTCTCCTGTCACCATGTCCTTTCCCATCCCTGTCACCTCTGTGCTGGCCCTGTCTCCCCTCTCTCCTGTCACCCTGTCCTTTCCCATCCCTGTCACCTCTGTGCTGGCTCTGTCTCCCCTCTCTGCTGTCACCCCTGTCCTGTTCTTGTCACCTCTTACCAGTCGTGTCATCTCTCTCAGCTGACACTTCTGTTCTGTCCCTGTCCCTTCTGACCAGTCCCTGTCATCCCTGTCCTGACCCTGTCACACCTGTGCTGGCCCTGTCACCCCTCTTTCCTGTTACTGTCACCTCTGTGCTGCTGGCCTTGTCATCTCTCGCTGCTGACCCTTCCATTCTGTCACCTCTGTCCAGTCCCTGCCACCCCTGTCCTGACCCTGTTAACTCTGTCCTGTCCCTTCAGTTCTGTTCTGGTACCTCTGTCCTGGTTCTGCCCATGTCACCCCTGTCCTGTCCCCTTCCCCTCTGCCCTGGTCCTGGCACCTATGTCCTGGTCCTATCATTTCGCTCTTGTCCCTGTCACCTCTATCTTTGGGTCTCTATCTTGGTCCTGTAATTTTTGTTCTTCCCCACTGGACTGTCCCTGTCATCTCTGTATTGACCCTGTCACCTCTGTCCTGTCCCTGAGACCCCTCTCTCCTGTCCCCTCTGTTCTGTATTGACCCTGTCACCTCTGTCCTGTCCCTGACACCCTTCTCTCCTGTCTCCTCTGTTCTGTCATGGCCCTGTCATCCCTGTACTCTCCTTGTCCCCTCTGTCCTGGTCCTGTCACCCATCTCTCCTGCCCCTCTGTTCCGTCCTGGCCCTGTCACCTCTGTCCTGTACCTGTCCCCTCTGTCTTAGTCTGTCCTGGCCCCACTGGACTTCCCCTTTCATCTCAGTACTGGCCCTGACACCTCTGTCCTGGCACCTTTTTTTTCGAGGGTTGGGGGTACCAAACTCTAACTTGCCTCCGGGTGACGGGGATGAACTTACGCCACTGCTAAAAACAGATGCAGTACTTTCGGTCGCGTAAGTTCAGAAAGGGGCATGGCTTTCTTTCCTCGCCAGAGGTAGAGGTAGAGGGAAAAGAACACCGGCTACGGCTAGTTCACAGGAAAAATGTCCTCCCCGGCCTCTACCAAATCCATCAAAGAGGTGTTTCCACACCGATTTTCAAATCGGCCTTGCCAGCTACTTCCCCGGAGAGGAAAATAGTTTTGGCTGCCATACTAAAGCTGTGTCAACAGCAAGTGATTATCATGGTTCCCCTAGTGCAGGGGTCTTCAACCCGTGGCCCGCGGGCCACAGGTGGCCCGCTGCTATGGTTTCCATGGCCCGCCGACGCGCCCGCCCGCAGCGCACATATGAACACAAAAAATAAATAAATAATTTTTTCCCTTTCCCGGAGTCATGTGACTCCCCCGCACTGTCACTGGTTGCCTGTGAAGAAGGGGAGTAGCTCCTCTTAGGCTGGTCAGTGGTCTGGTCACCCTTACTGTGTCTCCCTCCCTGTGTCTCCCTCCGCCTGCAGTGTTGAATAGGTGGGTGAGAGCGGCGGGGACCCGGCTGGGGGGGGTGCGGCAAGTTACCATTGAGAGCAGGGGGCAGTGCGGGAACCCGGCGGGCGGGAGCGGAGGGGGTGCGGCAGCATGTATGCAGCCTGAGCATGGCTGTGTGCGGCGGGGACCCGGCGCGGGGGGGGGGGGGGGGGCTGCGGCAGGAGAATAAAAGTGTATAAGTGTTGAGGGCAGGGGGCAGTGCAGGAACCCGGCGTGCGGGAGCGGCGGGGACGGGGGTGCGGCAGCCTGAGCATGGCAGTGAATAAATTAGTATTGAGGGCAGGGGGCGTGGCGGGGGACCCAGCAGGGGGTGTATTAAGTATTAAGAGCAGAGATGGCAGGGAGCATGCTTTGACAATGCTGCTGTCTGTCTGTGATGGGGAGGAGGGAGGGTATGATAGCACCTATGTCTTGACATAGGCGCTATCATACCCTCCCTCCCCCCATCACAGACAGACAGCAGCAATATTGTGAAAGCATGCCCACATTATACCCACCAGTCCAGTGATACTGCCGTATGAGTCCAGTTCAGTGCTTACAGACCAACATCTTGAGAATACTCTGCGCATAGCGACTTCTAACATTGATGCCAACATCGACAAGCTGGCCAAGCAAAAACAATGCCAAGTTTCCCACTGATATGAACTTATTATAATAACAAAGGTAAAGTAGACCATGTTTCATTCATTAAATTACAATAATTATCTTTTGAAGTCTTTTTTATGGTCTTATGAGTCTAGAAAAGGTCTCATTACAATCATAAATTAAAATTTAGATTCTAAATACCGCAGTATAGCTTAGTGGCCCTCGGCTTCGTTTCATTTTTTTATGTGGCCCACACTGTCTTAAAGGTTGAAGACCCCTGCCCTAGTGCAACAGGGAAAAGGGTTTTATTCAACCCTATTTGTGGTCCCAAAGCCGGATGGCTCGGTCAGACCAATTCTGAATCTAAAATCTCTAGACCTATATTTAAAGAGGTTCAATCTCAAGATGGAATCTTTCAAGGCAAGGATATCCAGCCTGGAAAGGGGGGGATTTTATGGTGTCACTAGACATAAAGGATGCATACCTTCATGTCCCCATATATCCTCCTCATCGGGCGTACCTAAGATTCGCTGTACAGGATTGTCATTACAGGTTGAGTATCCCTTATCCAAAATACTTGGGACCAGAGGTATTTTGGATATCGGATTTTTCCGTATTTTGGAATAATTGCATACCATAATGAGATATCATGGCAATGGGACCTAAATCTAAGCACAGAATGCATTTATGTTTTATATGCACCTATTACACACAGCCTGAAGGTAATTTTAGGCAATATTTTTTTTATAACTTTGTGCATTAAACAAAGTGTGTGTACATTCACACAATTCATTTATGTTTCATATACACCTTATACACACAGCCTGAAGGTAATTTAATACAATATTTTTAATAACTGTGTGTATTAAACAAAGTTTGTGTACATTGAGCCATCAGAAAACAAAAGTTTCACTATCTCACTCTCACTCAAAAAAGTCTGCATTTCGGAATATTCCATATTTCGGATATTTGGATATGGGATACTCAACCTGTACCAGTTTCAGACGTTTCCGTTGGGGCTTTCCACGGCCCCGAGAATTTTCACCAAGGTAATGGCGGAAATGATGGTGCTCCTGTGCAAGCAAGGGGTCACAAGTATCACATACTTGGACGAACTCCTGATATATGCGAGTTCAAGGGAACAGTTATTAAAAACCGTGTCTCTCTCCCTGAGAGTACTACAACAGCACAGCTGGATTCTAAATCTACCTAACTCGCAGTTGGTTCCGACAACTCAGCTGTCTTTTTTGGGCATGATTCTGGATATGGGAAAACAAAGGGGTTTTTCTCCCGGTGGAAAAAGCCCAGGAACTCCAGAACAAGATCAAAGACCTGTTAAAGCCAGAGTGTCAGTTCATCAATGCACTCGAGTATTGGGAAAGATGGTGGCGGCCTACGAGGCTATTCCATTCAGCAGGTTCCATGCAAGGACTTTTCAGTGGGACCTTCTGGACAAGTGGTCAGGGTCCCATCTGTGGATACATCGGAAGATACCCTGTCCCCCAGGGCCAGGGTCTCTCTCTCTCTCTCTTGTGGTGGCTCCAGAGTACTCCCCTTCTAGAGGGTCGCACGTTCGGCATGCGAGATTGGGTTCTTGTGACCACGGACGCGAGCCTCCGAGGATGGGGAGCAGTCACACAGGGAAACAATTTTCAGGGAATATGGTCAAGCCAGGTGGCTTGTCTACACGTCAATATACTGGAATTAAGGGCCATATACAACGGCCTCCGACAGGCGAAGAATCTTCTTTGCAACCTACCTGTTCTGTTACAGTCAGAAAACGTCACAGCCGGGGCGCATGTAAACCGCCAGGGCGGGACAAGAAGCAGAGCAGCAATGGCAGAAGCCACCAGGATTCTTCGCTGGGCGGAAAATCATGTAAGCGCTCTGTCAGTGGTCTTCATTCCGGGAGTAGACATCTGGGAAGCAGACTTCCTCAGCAGACACGGGCCAGTATTTACTAAAAATCCGAGTTTGGCCGATTTGTGGTTTTTTTTCTAAATCCCAATCCGGGAATTTACTAAGAACCAATCTCGGCAGTGTCTGGTCTATTCGTAATGATTTGAATGACAGCCTTCGAAATACGAATGAATAGACCATCGGTCAAACGCGGCTGTTATTTCATAGAATACGGCCATTCACTATTCATTCGTATTTGGGTGTTAGTTTCTGAGTGCTCAAGTGCGGGTCTGTTTTTTTTCGATTCGTTAAAAAAAGCAGCAAAAAAATAGACCTGCTTTTTCCAGTCGAGTTTGGATAACCATGCACGGATCAGTGAGATCTGTGCATGGTTATCTATGGGAAAGGGTCTGTTTAGTGTAAAATCAGAAAAAAAAATTGTGTGGGGTCCCCCCTCCTAAGCATAACCAGCTTCGGGCTCTTTGAGCCGGTCCTGGTTGAAAAAATATGGGGGGGAAAAATGACAGGGGTTCCCCCATATTTAATCAACCAGCACCGGGCTCTGCGCCTGGTCCTGGTTCCAAAAATACGGGGGACAAAAAGCGTAGGGGTCCCCCGTATTTTTGAAACCAGCACCGGGCTCCACTAGCCAGGTACATAATGCCACAGCCGGGGGACACTTTTATCCTGGTCCCTGCGGCCCTGGCATTACATACCCAACTAGTCACCCCTGGCCAGGGTACCCTGGAGGAGTGGGAACCCCTTAAATCAAGGGGTCCCCCCCTCCAGCCACCCAAGGGCCAGGGGTGAAGCCCGAGGCTGTCCCCCCCATCCAAGGGCGGCGGATGGGGGGCTGATAGCCTTTTTGTTAAAATGTGAATATTGTTTTTAGTAGCAGTACTACAAGTCCCAGCAAGCCTCCCCCGCAAGCTGGTACTTGGAGAACCACAAGTACCAGCATGCGGTGGAAAACCGGGCCCGCTGGTACCTGTAGTACTACTACTAAAAAAATACCCCAATAAAAACAGGAGACACACGCCTTGAAAGTATAAGTTTATTCCATACATGCACACCTCCAAACATACATACTTACCTATGTTCACACGAGGGTCGGTCCTCT